>NW_027448904.1:20000-71033 GCF_030867145.1 Opisthocomus hoazin
GTTTTGTTTAGGGCTAAACAAGTTGTTAAGAACATCCTGCAGAGACCTGCCCCGGGGCCGGATAGCTGTGAGTGGCTGGGTGTGTGGGACAGCATGGGCAGGTGTCTAGGGCAGCGGGCACCTCCGGTGTGTTTTAAACTCACCCCTGAACAAGTACAGAATCCGGACAATCTGGTAAAATATCTGCAAAAAGTGTGCTGCCACCCTGGGAACTCCAGAGAGACACAAATCACTGCAATGTGCTGGGGTCTGGCCCACGCCTACCGAGCCCTGTTCAACCTGATTCAGTGTCCTAAAGGGGAAAGGGGGGGAAATGAAGCAGCAGGCGCTGCGACTGGTGCTGCCCCCCAGCCGGCCCTGCAGCCCCTCCAGCCCAGCAGGCAGTCACAGCCCCCCCGACCGACACCACCGCTGCCACTGCCACAGCCGCAGGGGCGGCCCCGGTTTCCCCGGTGGGCACAGCAGCTGCTCCAGCCCCAGCTCCAGCTGCAGGCATCGCGGCTGAGCCCAGTGACCAACCTGTGCCAGTAGCAGTCGCCCCCGTAAAACTAAAGAAAGACGCAAAGAGAGCAGATCACTCCGGGAGGGATGACGATGAGCCAGGGTCATCGCGGGAGATAGAGACAGAGGTCATCACCCGGTCCCTGTCCCTGGGCGAGCTGCGAGACCTGCGGAAAGATTTCAGCCGCCACCCAGGCGAGCACATTGCCACCTGGCTGCTGCGGTGCTGGGATAACGGGGCCAGCAGCTTGGAATTAGAGGGCAAGGAAGCCAAGCAGCTGGGATCCCTGGCCAGGGATGGGGGCATTGACAAGGCCATTGGGAAAAAGGACCAAGTCCTCAGCCTCTGGAGGAGACTTCTGTCAGGCGTGAGGGAGAGATACCCCTTCAGTGATGATTTTGTATGCTATCCTGGCAAGTGGACTAATATGGAGAGGGGTATTCAGTACTTGAGGGAATTAGATGTGCGGGAGCTGGTTTACTGTGACACAGATGATGAGCAGGTACCCACAGACCCAGGAGAACTCCAGTGCTCACAATCCATGTGGAGGAAGTTTGTGCAGAGCGCACCCTCCTCACTTGCCGACTCACTGGCAGTTGTAAATTGGAAAGGTAAAGAGGCACCAACAGTGGATGAGGTCGCTGTGAGACTCCGGCAATATGAGGAAAGTCTCTCTTCCTCCTTTTTCTCAGCCGTGGAGAAACTAACCCGGGAGGTGCGGCAAATCAAAGAGAATATATCCTACTCCCCATCTCTATGGATCAGTGTCTCAGCTATTAGGGGCAAGCGTTCCTCTGCTCAGGAGAGAGAATACAGAGGCTATACACCATGGGGCACCCTGTGGTCCTACCTGCGAGACCACGGAGAGGACATGAGGAAGTGGGATGGAAAACCCACCTCAAGTCTAGAGGCACGAGTGCGCGAGTTGCGAGGTAAAACAATCACTGAAGGGGATTCTGTTAGGAAAAATGCCGCTCCAGTTTCCAGCAGCCAGCTCTCCAGACCAGGTAGGCAGTTTGATCTTGACTCCGATCCTCTGGAGGGGACCTCCAAGGCATTTTTACAGCAGGTGAGCAGCAAATTCTCTGACCAGGATTAGAGGGGCCCTGCCTCCAGCCAGGCGGAGGAAAGGGACAACCGCGTTTATTGGACCGTGTGGATTCGGTGGCCTGGCGCGTCAGATCCACAAGAGTATAAAGCTCTAGTGGACACTGGTGCACAGTGCACTTTAATGCCATCAGATTTCAAAGGGTCAGAATCCATTTGCATTTCTGGAGTGACAGGGGGGTCCCAAGAGCTGAGTGTATTGGAGGCTGAAGTGAGCCTCACTGGGCAGGACTGGCAGAAGCACCACATTGTAACTGGCCCCGAGGCTCCGTGCATCCTTGGGATAGACTATCTTAGGAGAGGGTATTTCAAGGACCCCAGGAGGTATCGGTGGGATTTTGGCATAGCTGCTTTTGAGACAGAAGAAATTAAACAGCTGTCCATTTTGCCTGGTCTCTCGGAGGATCCTTCCGTTGTGGGTCTGCTGAGGGTTGAAGAACAACAGGTGCCCATTGCAATCACAACGGTGCACCGGCGACAGTATCGTACCAACCGAGACTCCCTTCTCCCCATTCATCAGCTGATCCGCCAGCTGGAGAGTCAAGGAGTGATCACCAAAACTCGCTCACCCTTTAATAGTCCCATATGGCCACTGAGAAAATCTACGGGAGAGTGGAGACTGACAATAGACTACCGTGGCCTGAATGAAGTGACACCACCGCTGAGTGCTGCCATGCCAGACATGCTAGAACTTCAATATCAGCTGGAGTCAAAGGCAGCCAAGTGGTATGCGACAATTGACATCGCTAATGCATTCTTCTCCTTCCCTTTGGCAGCAGAGTGCAGGCCACAGTTTGCTTTCACCTGGAGGGGCATCCAATACACCTGGAATCGACTGCCCCAGGGCTGGAAACACAGTCCCACCATTTGCCATGGACTAATCCAGACTGCACTGGAAAAGGGTGATGCTCCAGAACATCTGCAGTACATCAATGACATCATTGTATGGGGTGACACAGCGGAGGAAGTTTTTGAGAAAGGGGAGAAAATAGTTCAGATCCTTCTGAAAGCCGGTTTCGCCATTAAGCGAAGCAAAGTCAAGGGACCTGCGCATGAGATCCAGTTTTGGGGAATAAAATGGCAGGATGGGCGCCGTCAAATCCCAATGGATGTCATCAACAAAATAGCAGCTATGTCTCCACCAACCAGCAAAAAGGAAGCACAGGCCTTCCTGGGTGTTGTGGGTTTTTGGAGGATGCACATCCCAAATTACAGCCAGATTGTGAGTCCTCTGTACCACGTGACCCGGAAGAAGAATGATTTTGAATGGGGCCCTGAGCAACGACAGCCATTTGAACAAATTAAACGGGAGATAGTTCATGCCGTAGCCCTTGGTCCAGTCCGGTCAGGGCAAGATGTTAAAAATGTGCTCTACGCCGCAGCCGGGGAGAATGGCCCAACCTGGAGTCTCTGGCAGAAAGCACCAGGGCAGACTCGAGGTCGACCTCTGGGGTTCTGGAGCCGGGGATACAAAGGATCCGAGGCCCGCTATACTCCCACTGAAAAGGAGATTCTGGCAGCATATGAAGGCATTCCAGCTGCTTCAGAAGTGGTCGGCACTGAAGCACAGCTTCTCCTAGCACCACCATTGCCGGTCCTGGGCTGGATGTTCAAAGAGAAGGTCCCCTCTACGCATCATGCCACTGATGCTACGTGGAGTAAGTGGGTCGTGCTGATCACCCAGCGCGCCCGAATGGGAAACCCCAGTTGCCCAGGAATTCTGGAGGTCATCATGGACTGGCCAGAAGGCAAAGATTTTGGAGCATCGCCAGAGGAGGAGGTGACACGTGCTGAAGAGGCCCCACTGTATAACCAGCTGCCAGAAGATGAGAAACAGTATGCCCTGTTCACGGATGGGTTCTGTCGCATTGTGGGGAAGCAGCGGAGGTGGAAGGCTGCTGTATGGAGCCCTACATGACAAGTCGCGGAAACTGCCGAGGGAGAAGGTGAGTCAAGCCAGTTTGCAGAGGTGAAAGCCATCCAGCTGGCTTTAGACATTGCCAGTCGAGAGAAGTGGCCAGTGCTCTGTCTTTACACTGACTCCTGGATGGTGGCCAATGCCTTGTGGGGGTGGCTGCAGCAATGGAAGAAGAACAACTGGCAGCGTAGAGGCAAACCTATCTGGGCTGCCCCATTGTGGCAAGATATTGCTGCCCATCTGGAGCAGTTGGCTGTAAAAGTCCGTTACGTAGACACCCACGTCCCTAAGAGTCGGGCCACTGAAGAACATCAAAACAACCAGCAGGTGGATCAGGCTGCCAAGATTGAAGTGGCTCAGGTGGATCTGGACTGGCAACATAAGGGTGAACTCTTTATAGCTCGGTGGGCCCATGACACCTCGGGCCACCAAGGAAGAGACGCAACAGTCAGATGGGCTCGTGACCGAGGGGTGGACTTGACCATGGACACCATCGCACAGGTTATCCATGAATGTGAGACATGCGCTGCAATCAAGCAAGCCAAGCGGGTAAAGGCTCAGAGGTATGGAGGACGATGGCTAAAATATAAATATGGGGAGGCTTGGCAGATTGACTACATCACACTGCCGCAAACCTGCCAAGGCAAGTGCTATGTGCTCACAATGGTGGAGGCCACCGCTGGATGGCTGGAAACCTACCCTGTGCCCCATGCCACTGCCCAGAATACCATCCTGGGCCTGGAAAAACAAGTCCTGTGGTTACATGGCACTACCGAAAGAATTCAGTCGGACAACGGGACTCATTTTCGTAACAGCCTCATAGACACCTGGGCCAAAGAACACGGTATCGAGTGGGTGTATCACATCCCCTACCATGCACCAGCCTCTGGAAAGATCGAGCGGTACAATGGGCTGCTAAAAACCACTTTGAGGGCAATGGGGGGTGGGACTTTCAAAAACTGGGATACTCATTTAGCAAAGGCCAGCTGGTTGGTTAACACCAGGGGATCCACCAACCGGGCTGGTCTTGCCCAGTCAAAACCTCAGCGCCCCGTAGAAGGGGATAAAGTCCCTGTAGTGCACATGCGGAACATGTTAGGGAAGACGGTTTGAGTTAGTCCTGCCTCGGGCAAAGGCAAGCCCGTCCGCGGGATTGCTTTTGCTCAACGACCTGGGTGTACCTGGTGGGTAATGCGGAAGGATGGGGAAGTCCGATGTGTACCTCATGGGGATTTGATTTTGCGTGAGAATAGTCCATAAATAAATAAATTGTATAAAGTTAATTGTTAAATAACCCTGTCACTGTCTGTTATCACTGTTATAATTGTTATGTGTTGTACCAGTAGTAGCATAGTAAGAATCGTCCAGATTAAAGAAGGATGGACTTTTTGATGAAAACCTAGCAGAGCACAGCGATGATGGAACTGGACCTGGTTTTCAACAACTGGCACCCAACAACTTCATCGAGACTGACGTCTCCAACCTGCAGACTGTGGGCACGGGCCGCACCAGATACATCAGCCGTGAGCTCCGGATGCAGCAAGTGATCGCCCATCACCACACATCACCTCTCCTGCCACGGAAGACTGTTACGACAGATGGAGCCCGAAGTCGTGGATTAAATGAACTCAACGAACACTTTAGAGTGATGATCCATAGACTAAGGGAATGATATCTGGAGACAGGAGAAGTGGTGGTGATCAACTGGACAATGGGGGACCGGGACACGACGTAGATGGTATGGAATAAGGGGTGGATAATGTCCTGGGTTCGGCCAGGACAGGGTTAATTTTCACCAGAATCCAGGAAGGGGCACAGCCGGGTGGTCTGACCCAACCCCAACCTGGCCAGAGCCGGGTATTCCATACCATGTGCCGTCATGTGGGGTTCCGGGGGTAGGGGGAGTCACACGGCGGGAACTCACTCGCGGCTCGGGAGGGCTCTGCGGTGGTTCGGTCCGAGAGAGCGGTTCTGTTCTGCGGGTGTGTTTTGTATATTCCCCTTTTCTGTATCGTTGTTGTTCCTGTTCCCTTTGGTTCTGTTAAACTGCCCTTATCCCGACCCACCAGTTTCTGCCTCTTTCTTTCCATTCTCCTCCGCACCCCGGTGGGGGGAGCGCGGCCGCGTGGCGCTTTTGTTGCTGGCTGCAGCCGAAACCAAAACAGATTAAGATTCCTGAACTGATACTACCGGAGATTGTGACAAGTGCTGGGAAATCAGGTTGCACTGTGCCTTTCAGCTTCAGACGATTCCATGCTTCTGCAAGAGGTATGTATTTTGCTTGATTCTTGTCGGCCATCACATAATGCTTTATTGTTTTGCAGGATCATAGGGAAAATACTGGTCCCAGTGGTAAGATAAAGGTCATCTTCCTCAACACAACAACTATACAGTGTTTTCTCTTACAAAGAACAGTTCTTTCTGTTCTAGGCATAAATACCTGAAATGATTTATCCTTAAAACAAACAACAACACTCTATGAAAAGCTTCAGCTATTTCACAGTAAGTGAAAAAAGATTTGCAGAGGGTTAGATACAAGGCACTCTAAGGTTTTCACTAAAAATAAGAAGAAATAGTACCATAGCAGTAGAAGTGTTGCTCCTTCTTGGTTAGCCACTGGTGGACTGGCAATCCTTGAGCTCTGCGAAATCTTGCTGCTTTTCCCGCGATATATTTTGGTGTTTGATATCAGCTCTCTCAGCAAGAGTCAACTGCTCTCTCAGTTTTGCTGTAAGCTGCAATGAAGGAAGATGAGACTCGATGGGTCATGGTAAAACTAAAGGAAATAATCTCCTAGGATTCCATGGGATGAGGTGGAGGGTAATGAGCTAGTGCAATTCTGCTGAATTAATTGAATCAGAAAGACCATCCAGTGTTTGCAGGCTTGACATAGCACCAAGCAGAGACCTTTTACAACAACTACAAGATATCAAATTTTATTGCAGCCCAAAAAAGTTTCAGTGAGGTGATTAAAAATTTTTATGGTTTCTCACTGATACTTTGGTGATATATGAATGAAAGCTTAATTCTGAAACTTCTCTATAATTTTAATAATTATAAAAATCATAGTGTCTTAAAACATTTCACCTGACTCCAGGTTTTAAAAAAGCTTATGACCCAAGTCTCTTCCTCACAAAATGAGCATTCATGCCCATTATACACACTGAGAAATTGAGTTCCAAAGTTGACCCATTGTGTTCCAGATCTTTTTTCTAAATGCCAGATGACATCCACGCACATTAGTGATGGCAGAGGGCTGCGCAATTTAGTTTTCTAGGGTTAGGTCTAACAACAAAAGCCTATTGCAGAGTTTTCTGCCAATGCTAGAGCTGAAAGTAGGTCAGCCTGCATGATTTCTTTTGCTAAACATGAGGCATTTGTCACCTTTAGCCACAGCCTTCGCATGTTATTCACTTCTGGGTGGCATTTCAAAAAGCAAGAGAACCTGCTAGGTCACAGCTGCATGAGATTTGCTATTTTAGTGGCTGACAACAAAGCCAAATCAGAAACAAAGTACGGAGACAGCAGGAAAGACTGCATTTGGCATCTCATCTTTCAACGAAATTATCTCTAAATTTCAATTTTAGATGCAGACTTCCCGCTATGAGCAATGAGAAACAGTGAACCCTGATGAAATTGCTGGGTGACTGAGCTGGACTGGTGTACAAAATGCATGTGGTACAGCATAGCTGAGAAGGTCAGGCAAGACTACCAGGCATGCCACATGTTCTCACTTCAAGCCCTCTAGACAGAAATAATGTCATTGTATTTCAAGTGACTGCTGACACTCTATTAAAATGGCAGCCCTTGTACTGTTTTCTTGTCAGGGATAAGGTCACAAGTAGCCTCTCTGATCCCCAAGAGTGCATTGCTTGAGTTGTAGCAGAGACACCTGCAGCTGCAGAACCATGAGGAATGGAATAAACCCTGAGCACTAGTGTCCACAACTGAAGGCTGCAGGACATGAGCAGTCGTCTCCGCTAGAACCTGAACTGTTGAGTTATAAAATTTGTGTTTCCAAACAGAAGAGACACAATAATGAACCTTAAAATGGAACTTTTTTTAATGCGCTTACCTTAACGATAAACTGAAATTTAACTTGCGATCCATTTTCCTAGCTCTCGTCATCAGAGGGGAAAGTGTTATTGTTTGCAAGTTCAGCAAACCAAGCTGATGGATAACCACTCAATCTTTTCAAACTTACTGATGTATCAGAGGTTTCAGCTACTCCATCATACACTTCTGTAAGTCTGATCACAGGCTGGGACCGATGTTTGCCATGCTCAGCAGGCCCTTAGATGCATACAGAGATGGCAGGGCAGGGCTGTTCTGTGCAGCCCATACTCAGAGCCAACTACTCTTCACAAAGCAACTCTGCTCCAGTCCTGGCGGAGGCTCTCATGCCGAACGCTCTTCACTGTGCAGCAGCTGCAGAATCCTACCTTGGAGCCGATACCCGTAAATGTAAAATTTCCACTTACCAGAGCGACTGTAATTAAACTAAAGTAGATCCTTGCTGTTTTGAGAAGACAGGAAAGCTCTAAGATAGAGAGGCTCCTAAATAATTCTACCCTAGACAGCTCAGCCTTGGGAGGGCAGATGTACCAAGGCACAGAGATAAAGAGGCACCAACAGGGCAACAAGACCGGAGCAAAACAACCTGGAAGGACATGGTATACTGGTCTTAGGACTGAGTTTGCGCAGAAGCAGAGGTCAACCAGTGGACACTGTGATGAAGAGTACAAGCCTTTACCTTAGGATCCCCAAAGACCACCCGAGCACACTAACAGACATGCATGAAAGACATTGACATATGCTAATTAGTTCTTGGGAAAATCATTAATATGCTAAGCATTTCTCAGAAATATAATGAATAGGTATACTGTGATTGTATTTAACCTGAAATGACAGGGTGTTTGGCGCGCACGTTTGGAGGAGAGATCCCTCATGTGCCCAGCACTGTAATAAAGAATACCTGCTTAATAGCCCTCTGACTATTGAGTCTTCAACTCTGGCTTTTCACAGCATCAGAGCTGTCTAACATGGCCCCCTGCATCTGTGTTCAGTACGACTGACTTCACCAAAGCATCCTTAGCATCATCTCAGCTCAGCAGCTGTGCACTGTCCTCTGAAAACGGGTCACTCAGGTGTTGTTTACTCAGAGCACTTATCAAAGCCACATCAAGTAAAGCAATTTCAGCCCCCCTCCCCCCCCTATTTTAAGCTGAGCTACATGTATCCTGCTGGGAACACACTTTGATGGAATAAATGAATCAGCTTCTGCCTCCTCCAAGTTTCTGGCAAAACATCTTCTTCCTTGCAAGCCTGAAAAAGGGGTGGAGGCCCTAGTTAGCACTGCTTTCTCAATAACCCAATCTGCAGTATTGTTAAATTCCTCATTTCTTGGTAAAAAAAAACCAAACACCATATTCAAGAAATTGCATGCTCATCTTCATTAAGTTTTCCTACAGATTTTCCTGAAGGGTATAGTGACTGCATTTCTCCAGGTGGATGTCTGCTTGCTTTTAAAATAGCTTCTTGTGTAATAGTTCTTTACTGACAGTTCTATTTATCTTATGTTATACAAGAGCTTGTTTTTAGAAATTCTGTTCTCTACAACAAATTTGGAAATTAAAACAAGAACAAAGTGTCTTCACATTTAAATTCAGTGTAAAAAACGTGAATGTCACAATGCAAATCCTTGCATCATATGACCATTAGCTAATGCTTAATTTCTCCCATCACCATCATCTCAGCTGGCATACATTACATAAAACCCACAAGAGCTTTTTCAGCTCTGCACCTGCTCAGGCTAGCTATTCTATTACTTCTGCAAAAATGACTTTTCCTTTCTAACACTGACAAGCTAAATGAGAAAGTACAAAAATCCACTGCCATGAGCCACAAGCTTTGCAGCAAAAAGGGCTGTAGGCTTGCAGGAAATGTTCCTTTTTTTTTTTTCCCCCCTCACTAAGAGCTTTACACTTTGAGCTGCCAATCCCTTGGTTCCTACTCCAGCAAACCACCTGAAACCCTTCACATGGATTACGTGCAGCAAGCAAAAAGGTTCTCCTGAATTCTGGCAAAAGGTCTTGGCAAATTGCACAACCAAGCCCCTGGAGCCTAACCGAATATGGAGTGATACCAGCATAAATACTCCTGAAGGACAGAAGGGACCACAGTCCATTGTATGTAGATTTTTTTTTTTTTTTTTTTTTTTTGGTCCCTGTTGAAGTGGCTGTTGTGACTGACTTTGCAGCTTTTATAACAGTCTTCCCAACTTCTCCTACTACTCTCCCTTCATAAGTACCATCAGCATTCAAAAAATCTTTATGACTATGGCTATTGAACTTGCCTGGCAGTTTCCAGCCACCAGTTGCAAACACCTCGCTATGCTGGCTGCACAATGGGACTGGTTATCACAGGGAGGAGACGCAGAGTTACATGGTTAACTTGGAGCAGTCAGGTCAACTACGAGGCACCATCTAAACTCCCAAACTCCTTGCTCTGAAAACAGTGGGACACTTATTACACACAAATTGGTATTGCTGCCAAAGCAAAAAATCAGGAATTAGCACTGGCAATACTTGCACATGCATTACAGTTTAAGAGTGTGTTTTGAAATGCTACTTAATGTTTGGGGCAGATTATCCTACTGAAGGAAGTAATATAAATCCTTGCAACTCATTTGGACTATCGTGACTAGAAAAAAGAGATACTCAACTAGACTATGTTTCTGTACTCCATTCAAAGAGGTCAGACTTCCCAAATAATTAAAGACTTATGCTTCATATGGGCCACTGTGTGCTAGTTACTACAAGAAAAATACAAAAGCCATGTCCTGCCACATTAAGTCAGATTTATTCCAACTGCTTTTTCATTTTTTGGATAAAGGCAACAGATGCAACTTTTACAGCCAGTGACAAATTCGAAAACTGTACTTACAAATAAAATAAAACATGCAGAGCTTTTCATTTATAGCTCTCAAACTAGTTTACCACAACAAATACAACAAATGAGATTTTTAGAAAAAGAATCATAGAATCATTAAGGTTGGAAAAGACCTCTAAGATCATCAAGTCCAGCCATCAACCCAACACCACCATGCCTGCTAAAGAAACTCAGTGAAGTGACGTGCCCAGAGCTGTGCTGCTCACCAGAAGCAGAGAGAAACAAAAATCAAGACTACCTGACTAATTTAAATACTTCTTTCCTCAGTCAGTTGCCAGGCCTTCAAAAGCACAGTATACAAGTTTTAAAGCTATACATGAAATTGGATTATGCCCCTGCGTTTCTTGCAAGCCGCCTGCATTACCCTCAGTCTAACAAAACTTGCCTTGATCTGAAGTGACTGCCCATACACAGTCCAGTGAGGTATTTTGCATATGCTCATTAATTGATTTTGTTGTATTCCATCTTTCCCTCTGGAAACATCTTAAACAGCTAACTCTGGATGCCAAAGATAATAGACAATTAGACAAGAGATAATTTGAGGAGTAAATTAACTGCAAGAAAAATGGTTTGTATACTGGATATGCCCCACTAATGAAGTATTTTGCTCTTCATTAACTAAAAGATATTGACATTAAATAATGCATAACACTGGGATCTTCCAAAGCATACACTTCAGATCTAACCACAGCAGTAGTCTGGGCGCTTTTGCAAGCTTCTACATCAAAAATCAAGGTAATGCTTAAAGTCTTTGCTTCTTGCTTCACCATTCTGGCTCCCATAAACTCAGGCTCCCCTGGAATTCTCCTTTTGGGGCTTTGGGTTCCTCTCCCTTCCCAAGAAAAACCATCTGGGTGAACAACATTTTAAAACATTGAGCCTCATGTGATTGAACACAGTTCACTGAACTGGCTGAAACCACTGCCAGTTTCTTCATACCCCAGGGAGTTCAACCAGCAAAAGACACGATGTTCTTCAACTAAGGACATGGTCATACATGTTTCGCTAGGAAACGCGGAAGCAATGAAAAAGGACGTAGGGTAAGTTGAAAGTGAAAATATTTCAAAGGGCAAGGGAAGGTGAAGACCAAGAAGACAATTTCCGAGGAAGAACAACCATTAGTACGAGAGCACAAACAGAAGCAAAGTGAAAATTGATTGTGTATGAATACACAAAAAAGAACAGAAGGAAGTTAAGAAGAAAGCAATACAGTAAAAAAAAAGGGGGGGGGGGGGAACAGAAATAATGCTACTTGTTTATTTTTGCTTCTCGTATAGAAACAGCCACAGCCATAGAAACTTCCAGTTCATGTGCACTGCAAAACATGAGAAAATTTGCTGGTCACGTCCGAGCTAAAAATGAGTTGCCTGTCTTTCACTCAGATGAGGATATTAGCATAGACTGAAGAAATTCCTAATGCACCGCATGTTCTTCAGCCATGGGTCTCACACACTACTGCACAGCAGACTTGGGTTTGTTGTTTCCAAAACAGGACTGCACCCATCCGTCAAGCAGCCTGGGCAGCATTTCTGGGCTTTGAGACCCACTGAGCAGAACTTCACCACTTAATTCTTCCTACTACAGCCACAAAGGAGAACAGCCAGGAGACGCTTTGGCCATAGGGATGCCCCAAACAGGCATTATCTCAGAACTAAATAAAAAGGGACATTTCTCACGAAGTATCTCAGAAGAGTGGATAAAGATTTACAGTCCTGAACCTAAGCACATTCATAACTCTGCCTTTCAGTAACACCACTAGAGTTTGTGAACACAGCATACAGCTTAATCCCTGTAAAAGAATGAAGACCAAAGTGTCCTCTAGATAAGCTGGTCTAACACCTGAGTTCACATACAACTGCACACTGCATGGAAATTTTGTGGTCTTCAGACTAAGCAAGTTACAGCAGCCACTACGTTGCTTCCATCTGTCATTTGTAGACCATTATGGCCAAAACCTAACTTCATTTCTTTTCATGTTGCTTGCAGAAGGGACACCTCTAAACCCTACCACTGTACCATTAAATATTGTCCTCTACAAGATCTGAAATCATGAAGGCTGTAGCTCTCTTCATTTGTCTTGCAGGATCACCTTTTGCTATCCCAGTAAGTCCTCATCATACTACTATTACTGGGCACCTTACTTCCCATTCTGTGAACACTCTGTTATCCCATTAACCTTTACAAGATTTTTATTTCCATGCAGCTGTTTAATATATTTGTGTATTCTAGACCCATCCCTTAAACTACAAACACGGAACCCATGGACAGAATACTACAGAAAAGGTACTCCTTGTTCTTTAAACAGTAAGAGGCAACCTATATTATTAATCTCAGATATATAAAACACAATAGCACGTAAGTAGTGGTTAGCAAATTGATTTAGTTCAAAAAAAATGTAGACCCACTCACCCCAAGAATTCTGGCATATGATACCAAGCATTTCATGCCTCACCTATTACCTAGCCAGAAACAGAATAGGACAAAATTTAAAGCTCACAACAGAAGTTTCACTTATCTAAAACAAAATCTTAAATGAATCCCCACATCATTACATTAAATCATTACACCCATTTTCATACAAAAAATAAGATCCACTGAGAGCTGAACTTGTGGTTATTACTGCTCCAGAAAACAAGGAGGATGCAATCCTCAATTTATCACGCCAAGTGATCATATGCAGTCTCAAACATGTAAGAATTTTATCCAACATATGCTTCATTACTCAAAATACAGATCATTAGATACAGCTCATTTTGGAAAAGTATACTGTGGCTGACAAGCCAGCACAGCCCTGATGATAATGAGACAGACGACTCCAGCAGTCCTGTGCCATATATGCATGCTAATGACAGAGCTCACAATTTTACATTCATGGTTGACCCAAATTAAAATTCCTTTTTATTGCACCATTCTGGTGAGCATTTGTAGCAGACACAACAGGCCTTGGCTCCAAGCCAACAAATGTTCTGGAACAACTAAATTCAGAGCATGATCTGCAGTAAGACACAGAAAATCCCAACTCTTATGCTAACCTGTTTTTTTATTATGAATTATACCCCACTCTGTCCAGCCTTTCCAGATGCACTTCATGTCAATCTGGATGGTGCTCTGCATTATGAGAACAAAAAGATTTACTTTTACTAATGAAGTATCCAGCATAATAAAATATGGTATAAACACTAGTTTGCAGCCTACAGCTGTCTCCCAGAAATAACTCAATACAGAAGACATTTGCATCAAAAGAAAACATTTCAATATCCAATGAATCACCAGTTCCAAGTGAATATGCAACATCTATCAAAGGCCAGTTGTCTCCTAACAGTAGCTAATTACAGCTACATTGACTGAAATTTGCCATCCTATTAAAAGACCCAAGTATCTTCACAAGCAACTGAGTTCTAAGTTTTTTTATCCTGGGGACAAAGAGATAACAAAAAGCAGCAGCTGAAAGCCACATCCAGGCACATCTCTGGATTGATTTGTGGTACATAACAAGACTTCCTGTCAAGAGATGAGCTGCATCTTTCTCAAACTACTGCTTCAAATACAGACACCCATAATAGACAAAAATTATTGTTTGGCCTCCCACTTTCTATCTCTATAGAACTGGAAGCCATTCACAAAAGACTGCTTTTCACTTCAAGACATATAGTATGTTCTACACAGCAGTGCCCAAAAACACATGTAAAAAAAAAAACCTGTTCTTGAAACTTAATTTTCAAGTATTTTAATATCAGCTTGAGATGCTTGACAACACACAGATCACTTTTTATGAGGTCCTCAAGAAATGTGGATTTAATCTGGAAAAGCTTTTCACTTAATTTCTATGTAGATTTGAGCAAACATACCATCTTTCACTGAAAAAGAGTTGGAAATGATATTGCCTAGTACTTTTCCTGCATCAGAAAGTACACTAGGCAGAAGACAAACTTGTAAAACATTCAGATATCACCTTGACATTAGGAAATAGGATACAGCTGATCTGCCAAAAGCCAAATCAATATTTCTAATCGTACCCTTTTTTTATTTTGTGTGTT
This sequence comes from Opisthocomus hoazin, assembly GCF_030867145.1. NCBI lineage: Eukaryota > Metazoa > Chordata > Aves > Opisthocomiformes > Opisthocomidae > Opisthocomus > Opisthocomus hoazin. The sequence goes on from NW_027448904.1 coordinate 34,516, forward strand.
TCTAAGCAGTCCTGACTGCCCACATTGAAGGGAATGCTATTCCAGCAGCTTGGGCACTGAGAAGGTCTCATCTTCATAAAGAAACCCCCCAAAAGCTTTAACAAAAATCAGCATCAGGTGGTCTATTGTAGTAAGCAATAAGCAACATTGAACATCCATAGGTGCTGTTCAGAAATATATGAGATGTTGCTGATATTGAAAGTGCCTGTACTTGCCCAGCAGCTGCTGCAATGCTCACAGCAGTAGAAAGGCAATTGCTGCAGCAAGAGCTAACAGTCATGTTATAGTACCTGCTTTCTCCTTGAGCGTTTGAACCTTTTCCACTGAAGCTACTAGTTTTGCTATTGGCTTGACAGCATGAAAAAAAAAAAAAAAGGCACTAAGCAAACACCTATGACTCCTGCTAGTGAGCTTATGATATAGTAATTGCCACCAAATACAATAGTTCCTGATTAATTCAGCTAGGAAGCAATGATGTATCCAACTCAAAGTAGACGAATATGTTGATTATGCAATAGTTAAGATGCAGTGCACTCTTCGGGAATTACTCCCACAACACCTTGTAAAAGGTGCTCTCTTCCCCCTGTCTCTCTTTTCCCCAGCCTTCCATTTATCTGTGTAGGAAGACAAATATCACATCCCTCTTCTCTGAGGTAAGTGATAATTCCTGCAGCCTAGAAGTGCCTGAAGTTAGGACACTAAATTACGAATTAAGCATTATTTATTTATGGTCCTAATGTGAGAAGGACTGCAGCTGGATTGTTGGTCAGCACAAACAGCCTGCTCCTACTGCCAGCAGGCCAAAAATGACCGATAGGGTATCAATGGGATTTTGTAGGAGGGAAGGAGCACAGGGCATATTAGGGAGGGGAGGCAGGGGACACAGAAGAGAACTAGAGGCATTTGTAGATTCTGAGAAGGACTGGAGGTCTTGGAGCATTGGGTGACATGAAGGAAAGCTAGACAGCATTGCAGGGAATAAACACCACTGCTTCGTTAGTCCCAAAGTTCACAGACAACCCTACCACTAAGACACCACACATTTGAATTTGTAGTGGCCTCATCTGGAGTACTCTGTCCAGTTCTGGGCTCCCCAGTTCAAGAAAGATGAAGAGCTACTGGAGAGAGTCCAGCAGAGGGCTACAAGGATGGTGAGGGGACTGGAGCATCTCTCCTATGAGGAAAGGCTGAGGGAGCTGGGCTTGTTCAGCCTGAAGAAGAGAAGGCTGTGAGGGGACCTTATAAATGCTTACAAATATCTGAAGGGTGGGTGTCAGGAGGATGGGGCCAAGCTCTTTTCAGTAGTGCCCAGTGACAGGACAAGGGGCAATGGGCACAGACTGAAGCACAGGAAGTTCCAGCTGAACATGAGGAAGAATTTCTTCACTCTGAGGGTGACAGAGCACTGGAACAGGCTGCCCAGGGAGGTTGTGGAGTCTCCCTCTCTGGAGATATTCAAGACCCGCCTGGATGAGGTCCTCTACAGCCTGCTGTAGGTGACCCTGCTTCGGCAGGAGGGTTGGACTCGATGACCCACAGAGGTCCCTTCCAACCCCTACCATTCTGTGATTCATTCTGTGAAGCATTCTGAGATTTCACAAGACACCCATATGCAGTTATCTCCTATGAGATCTTAAACAGAGTTGCATAGACTTCTTTAGAAACTCCAGCAATAAAAGAAGGGACAGATAAACAAATTTGCTGAGAAATGGAAATTACATCAGTTGTGAATTTCATGCTCTGGGCTAACTTAAGAAGAGAATTTACAAAGAAAAGAAAGTCAGTGTCATGCTTTGCAATACAAGGCAAAAATAACATTGCATTAACTTCAAATAAATTCTAAGATTTACTAATCTACTTGGTTTTGGTTTTTTTTTTAAGAATGAAGACACTCAGGAAGAAGAGTATACCAAGTATGTAGACAAGGGTGATTTGCTGCTCAGTCACAGAAACCTAAAACCAGAGGTATCAGCACCAGGCACTGAGTACAGGGATGAGCCCCAGACCAGCAGAAAACAAGGAAGAACTGGTAGCGAGCATCAGGTAAAAAATAGCCTAAGAAGCATCAATTTCCTTGTACTGCACAGTAAACCAGGTTTGGCTTCTGATAACCAGGTCAGTGACTCTGGAAGCAGTGGCAGAGAACAGTCTAGCTCTCAGCATTACCACTTCAGGAGGCATGAGCAACACAGCAATACTGACAATCAACCTGTTCTGAGCAATGTAGAAAATCCAGTGGATGCTCTTAGTCTTGATCATGAGCATAACATGTGGAAATACAATAAAAATACAGTTGGCCTGTCTGAAAAACACAGTGAAAGTGATGAAGAAGGTGTGGGAAAAGAGGATGAGGAATGGGGTGAAGAAACTAATCACAGAGATATGAAGCACAAAGGCCACCAGACAAAACAAGGTAACCAGTATGAAAGACAGCAAAACGAAAACAGTATGCAATCTGATGAAATCCTAAGAGATTCTAGTCAACCAACCTGGATAATCAAGAGACATGGTAAGAAATTTGACCTAGAGGAAGAAGAGAGGGAGAACAGCCAGAAAAAGCCCTATAAAGAAGAAATCCCCCTCTCTCAAAAAACTGTAACAAAGACCGGGATGACAAACAGCAAAGCCAAGAGAGGAAAGACAATATGCAAGTAAGTTATCAGAGTGATCTTGACACAGTGGTGAAAAGACAAGATATGGAGGACAGTAATGTTGACGATCATGATGGTCACGACAGTGGTGATGTGGATGGCAAGGAAGATCTCAGCAATGCCTGGAAAGAAGTAGCCTATGAGGAAGAGGAAAGAATCCAGAGTAATGATCAGGAGAGCACCAGTACTGAGCACAAAGGGACAGGAACCACCAAAGATAACACTGCAGTTCATAGAGAGACCAATGATTACCAAGATGTCAAGACTAAAGCCCTTATTCCCTCTGAACAAGAGGATTACCATCATGACCTACCTAATTCTGACAGCAAGCAACAACTGGAAATGAGTAGCTCTGTTCAGAGCATGAATTCAATGCAAAGTGAAGATAAGGTAAATGTTCTTTAAAATAAAGTTGGAATATTAGAAAAAGAGGGGCAGAGGGGAAATCAGTCCCAAATTTAAATTCCTGATGACTGAAAGGACATTTTGGACAAAAACAGGTGTAATTATTAATATGCAGAAGTCTTCTCTCCACTTTCATTTACTATTCATCTAGTTCATGCTGTGTCACTTCGCATATAACATTTAGATGAATTGTACCAGAAAGGAAGTGACCACAACTCATGTAAGAGCTCCAGCCCCAATGGGCTGTGTAATTAAGTATACAAATAAATATGGATACACAGATACAAAACCTGGAACCCAGTCTCAAGCCAACTAGGAAAGCCTGTTCATTTCTCTCTCCCAAAGATTTTAAACACTATCATACAGAAGTTAACAGCTTGGAAAGGCAAGGCTAGAGTCCTTGGAATAACCACCATCCTAGTGGCTAGGGCATTTTCACATGAGATGAAGGATGTGGGCTTTGCCCCTTCAAAGGAGGGTGTTACAGCCAGATCTCCCGCACCCTGGTCAGCCATGAGATAACCAGTGAACTATCATTGGTGTTCTTCAAAAGAAAGGAGTTAGTTTTCCTATGGCTGTTACATAAGGATCTGTAATATTAAAAAAAAATAAAAAATTATAGGAGGCATGCATTTGAAAGAGGGCAGTCCCATCCCCACAGCACCAAAGAAGGGTCAGAATCGAAGATACATCCTTCCCTTCTCCTCCTGCTTCATGTGTCTGGTCTGGCAGCTCAGGGTGCTGCTGCTCTCCGGCGCTACTGAGAGGCAGTTCATACTCACTGACCTGGAGGGCCACGGTGCAAACTAAGACTTGAAGCACCAGTTCTGCCAACCTCAACGCACTACGCCTCTCTGTGTCAAGTACTGCAGAACCTCCAGGCACCCAGACCTTATTGAGCTCCTGTTTCTCTCTCTCCACCTCCTACTCTTTTTTTTTTTTTCCCCAAATAACAGAGCTCCTTAATGCTACCAGAGGCTTTATGCAATTCTCACACATTTTGCACAGCAATCTGCTTCTGCTGCAAGCAGAGCAAACTGTGCCTCAGTCAGCTCTATATTTGTACCTGAAAAAATGTTGTCTGAGTATTTTTTTTCTTCACAAGATTTACCACAACTTCTCGTGATGTCTCTGTGACTGCACAGGTTAAGACTACAAGCAGTTCCTATGGTGAGATGGAAAGCGCAAGCAACAGGAGTGAGAAGGCTCTCCAGGGTAAGCCACAAAGCCATCATCTAACTGCTAACTCTCTGCAGCTGGGGAATCTGCTGCTCTGCATTTCTTTTCTGCCTTTGGCAGCACACAATTTCACATGACTGAACTGTGCTTGTGCATAATCCTGCGTTGCAGTTATGTTCCCAGAGAATCCCTTCCTACACCCCTGGGTTTACTCCTTTGTTCATGAAAAACATTTGTAGGCAGTGCACAAATTTTTGTGTCAGAACAGTAGCTTGAATACAACAAGGAATGGGACAAATGCCAATGCCAGATTCAGCAAGGACAGATGGGATATGTTTCATCAAAGGAAGCTGGAAATGAATGTCAGTCCTTATAGGAGAAATAGCTTTTTCGCAGAAATTTATTTCTCTGCTCAACTCAAACTGGGACTGCTAGATTTCTCACAAAATTCCTCATTTAAAGTATGGCTTGCTTCATTCAACACAAGACCCAGCTGCATTTTAACAAACTTACAAAAAGCACTTGACTTCTTGGTGAATATTGGGGTGTATTTTGCTTTGACTATCAGTAGCACCTGACAGAAACACTTGGCTTTGTCCCATCCTCTCTGACAGTCCCTCCTTCTTGCTATGATCACTAGATCCATGTAGGAACTTCCACTGCAGAAGAGGTAAAGTCTGCCATCCGGACAAACATGGGAAACCCAGCTGTATTTGCCAAGATCCTGCTGCTTGCCCTTCCACCAAAGGCTATGAGCACTAAGTATTTCATCCAGTGCACAGCACAGGGGAAAGCCTATTAAAATGCTTACAATATAACGCATGCCTTGCTATTATTTAGAATAATTCTACCCTAAAAAGCATGCAAGTGGGTTTGAGTGATTCCAGTAACTGCAAAAGTATAAAGTACTCAAACTCACTAACTATAGCTTGAGAACAGTATGAACACATGTAGCTACGTAGTACCTAAAGTGATTTGCTTCAGTTGGTCTCTCAGGGATCATAGCTTTTCCCTGTCACTAAAAGTTCTGTTTATCCATTTGATGTTTTAGAGCATATACTGAATACTAGTACCTATCTAGCATAATAATCCTGTACCATCTCAGACACTGTGTTACTACCACACAAAAATACATTCAAACATCTTGAAACTGGGTGTGTAAGTACAGACTAATTCTTAGGTAGGCATATAACTACAATTTTCAATACTTCAGATCGCATGTATTCCCTGTAGATATTCACAGCTGCTACATCTTATGTTAACAATAATTTTATTATTATAATGCCATATGAGTGACCAGAACTTTTCTCAACATGGGGGGGGGTGGGGTGGGGGTGTATCACTTCTCCTCTAGGTTTGTGGCACGGATAATAAGACTTATGATGGCACATGTCAACTCTTTGGCACCAAATGCTGACTTGAAGGGACAAAACTGGGACATCAGCTGCACCTAGACTATATGGGCTACTGCAAATGTAAGGCTTGTTTTTCTATGAAGAGTTCACCTGGGTATAAAGGGCCAATAGCCTTAACCACCAGCTAGCCCTAAGTTATCTGCTTTCTTCCTGTGCTCTCCCCCTTCTGCATCAATTATCTGCTAATCAAGACCTTCAAACCCTAAACATGTCTAAAAAGTCTCTTTTTCTATAATTAAGGGTATTAAGCATCTGAATGCTAAGGACATCCCTCCTGTGCTTATACCAGTTTGTTGTCAACCCTGTCTTCCCCCTGCGCTGTCTTACATTCTCCCATTGCTATAGCATCTGAAGATGCTTTTTTAATACCTTGACCAAAAAAACAGTATTTACAGCCAGTTAATAAATGAAAATGTAAAGTCCAAAAAACAACCCCAAAAAAACTTAGATGCCAAATGCAGAAGTCGAGATCTAAAAGCCAGAACTGATTTTCAAGCTCTTCAGTTGCTGCAAACCCTGGAGGAAAGTGCACTCTCAGCCTGAATTTTCCTTTGCTGTCGAGAACTCTGCTTTCATGCAACTGACTGATAACTGTTTCACTGCACAACCCTGCTCAGAAGCTACACAGACATGTAAAGGTTGTTGCTTGCACAACTGGTTAAGCATGTGCACCAAAGAATTGTAGATTTATAACTGAACCTATTAGATGCATTCCCAATTTTTTGTATTAACAGCTCCATCAATTTTAAGCTTACCTGGAAGTTTGCTAGTGAGCATCAAATCTAACTTGGCTCAGAAATGCTTGAATGGTGATTTAACAGATCACGTGTTAACAAAAGCTTTCCTATTTGGCACAGACATCCCCCACTACACTGATTATGAAGTGGATCAGTTTCCCCTCCGGATGCGAGATTGGCTCAAAAACATCGTTATGCAATATTACGAAAGTGATCTGGATACTTCGGGATTTCTAACTGAAAAGCAAAGGACTAAGGTCAGCAATCCATTTCAAGTAAGACCATGCAGTTACATTGTTAGAGACGGACTAACCATGTGAAAAAATTGATTCACATCTTACAAGTTCTCCCATTTCCTATGAGCATTCCCTTTCTGGTTAAGGCGATTTAGACTCAATTAGATTCATAAGTTGCAAAATACATGTCCTCTCGCACTCATTTAAGCCAAGACACATTTCTGCTACAAATGTTTTTTGTCCTAGCAAATGCAAGCCAAATGTATTACTTTGAAGTCAGCATCTAAAGCCAAGAGGCAGAAAATTCAGAACTAGTGCACATCTAGATAAACATCATTTGCTTAAGAAGACATGAAACAGCTTCTGTTCAGGGAAGTGCTTTGTGACAAACCTCTTGGAAAGATCAGCTAATATGTAGATAAGAATGACCCAACATATGCAGTCAACGCCATTTTCCAAAAGACTTGAGGAAACAAAGCAGCCATAGCCTAAGATGAAAGGTCTGGGCATGGATAACTAATTAAAAGACAGAATAAGAGGGAACAGCCAGCCAAGAGCTCACCTGTGGAGTCCCACAAGTTGAAAGGACTTGTGCCATTTAGTTTTTGTTAAATAACCTGGAAGACGAAGGTAGGTGACAAAGTCTGCTGATAACACACAGGTATGCAAAGGAAGGAGGGACGGACTTGGACTCACCATGAAGAAAACTGCTCAAGGACCTCATGAGACTGAGCATCTGGGCAGGAGTCGAGACAGAATTAGAACAGAGATGAGGATACCCTCATGGAGGCAGGGGATTCCTGCCTTGGACCGACCAAAAGTAGCTCCTCTTCTGTTCTTGAGACACACCTTGTACTTGCCCATCAATACAAAAGAATCTGAAAATGGAATCAACAGTTACAGGTATCCTTTGCACTTTTTAATCTGGACACATACATTGTTCATCTACGCCATGATATTCAAGAGCTCTAAAATTACGCAAGTATGACACTCAGTTTTAAGAGCAGAGCTGCTTTCTACCATTCAGTAGCCCTGCAGTCATCACACTACATTGCCTTAAAATCGAGTAAGCATCTATTACCATTAGGATTTTTACTTTTTTAATGGGAAGGATTTATGTCAAGTGAATTGGTGACAGTAGTTTGATTTTGAAGATACAGGTGCCATTACTGCCTGACAGGCCACAACTGTTAGAAAATAGTTGAAGTTATACAAAAGTTAATTATTAAGTTATACAAAATATTACCTAGAGGGGCATTGATCTACCCAGTACATCTCATACTAAATGGTATGAATTAGATGATTTCTGAGATGGCTTATTTCACACCAAAAGCTGAGTTGACTTGCTCAGGACAGAAGATCAATAAATGTGATAAAACTGTTTTCATGTCCTACCACCCTAACGCTACTGCCCTGCTTAGCTGAGTCTTACAATTAGGCCACAGGAATTTCACTCTCTTTCTAGTTACTACCAAAATTGAAATGGACAGCAACAAAAATCATCTGGACTACTTGAAGCAAGCTTTTCATGCTGTGTATGGTCAAACACACTAAAACACATTTCCTCAATGGTATTTTATCAAGTTTCATTTCTCCAAACCACCTCCTTGCTGGATAGTTCTCTTCAGGACAGATCTTCATCCCTAAACAAAAAAATGTTGATTTCTCCATTGTGTTCAGGTCCAAAAAATCTACCAGAATGACAAGCGCCTTGTGGTTGGCGACCACGCAGTTGAGCTGCTCCTGCATGACTTTGAGAAAAATTATCACATGTATGTGTATCCTGTGGACTGGCAGTTTCATCAGTTTGATCAGCACCCTGTTGACAGGTAAAAAAAAAAATTTTTGCAGTCTCAGTTCCGATTTGCTGTTTAAGCTCAGGCTGCTTTACTTTTCTAAACCACTCAAAGGATTCTCTACATACAGGACCAGTGCCTCAGCTGATAGAAGCCAGTATCCTCTCTCTCTAAAGAGGCATTCACTTCTAACACAGAACTTCTCTCATTTTTCTGCTGGAGCCATGTCTTAGGTCAGAACTTGCTACTCTCTTGCCTTTCATAATCATCACCTATTACACCTTAAGCTCTCTTTCATAATCATCATGTATTACACCTTAAACTCTACAGTGTGTTAATAGCTACTAATTCCCTGATCCTGGAAGAAAACAAGGCTCATGAGATCCTGTTATTACTGAAGCTAAGACCAGTAGGCTAAGTACAAAGGGCAGAGGCCTGTCAGCAACAAGTTACTAGTGAGGTACCCCTAGTTTTCAACTAGTACTACAGAAATGTCTCAGTTTAAGGAGCAGATATGGTAAGACAGCACCAGTGTCACAGTTCAGAGGAAGCCCCCAGCTTCTGAGACTCAGATTTCAGGCTTTCGGTTATGACACTCGGTGGTGGGATCCATGTTTCAAGGCTGCAAGCCCTCAATACCTTGTGCTGATCATATCTACTGTCTTAGAACATAGCTAAGCATCTTTGCAAGCTTAATCTCCTGAAGAATAATGACAAAACACCACAACTGACGAGTTGGGAAAAAGTCACAGTAATATTTGTTCTAGAAAAAAATGTTAGCAAACAAATAGCAGTTAAAACATTTTAGTTTATCAGGTATTATACATCGTCATAACTGCCTAGGACAGATTCACTACAGAAACACCACAACAGAATCCACTGGGGCATCTGTCAAAGCCACTGTTGTGATCTTCTAGCAGCTTAGAACATCTTTGTTGATCCTGATGATTTATTAATGAAATACAGTTCGACATACCTGCTCTTTCTTTCAGATTATTAACACACTCTGAGCTTGCGCCTCTGAGCGCTTCCCTTGTTCCCATGGAACACTGCGTAACCCGTTTCTTCCAAGAGTGCGACAGAGACCAAGACAAGCTCATTGCTTTGAAGGAATGGTGCCACTGCTTTGGGATTAAGGAAGGTAAACCTGAAAGAACAGGCAGATGTATAGGACAAAATGTTATCAAGACTATGCACATTCTCAGACCACAACATACAGGAAAGAAACTGTAGCCAGAAGCTCATAGCTACTGTGCACAGAGGCAAATGGAACAGTAACAACAAGACTGCAAAAGGTGCAAGGTTCTGAATTGTTTCATAAAGACAGGAAAAACTTCTATTTTCAATGAGGAACAATTTGGGATGTAGTTTGTACCAAATATCAAATCCTTCCTGTGTGGTGCCTGACCCTATGCAGAACACATAGGTGTGTTCTAGGCACATCTGCCTCGCAAGAAACACTTCAGTGCCAAAGGAAACGCAAAGTGAACTTGTACTTTTAAATCAGTGTTCAAAGCATATTGATTGAAAATGCATTTAAATATCGAGACAAGTAGGGAAAACAACTGACACCTCTCACTGATCAAGTAACTATGCTCATCTCTAGATTAGTACTTACAACACAAACCCTGTCACCACACTGCAGTTGCAGGCCAAACCATCTGTTTTACCTAATTTGTCAGATGCAACACATTCTCAGATGGTGCCCACCAGACTGCATGCATCAGGAGGCTTAGGCAGAGGTGGGAATAGTTTCTGAATCCTAAATGGGCTAGGCATATGGTTGATTCAGCTCAATCTACATTGAGACTTCTCTAGGAAAGTGAAAAGCTAGGTACTACTGTGCTGGTGATGTCTCTAGAATTAGGCAGCAGCTGGACAGAAGCTGTCATGATAGCAATTTGAGATTTACATGACTAAGTTCAACCTAATGCATTCTTGCACAATCTACCTTCTGATCTAGCCTTGAGTGACAGCTGAACAATACTGCCAGTCATTAAGCAAGGGTAGCAGTAGCACAGGTTAATCCTACAACACTTCTGTGAAAGAAGGAGTGTGACTAAATATGTGGACTGAAGAAATGTGTTCAAAGTCCTACTAGCAACTCCCTAACTTTAAGCAGAAGGCTGATTCTGGTCAGATGTGCAGAGGCTTCACTCTCCCCAGAATTTTTCTAGTTCTTCTGATTACAATTTATCAGTCACAAGCAACATGAGGAAGTAAGCTGCGAGCAGTTATCATAATACACGTGTACTGCTGCCAGTGATTGTTCATCCAAAGAGGGGTTTAGGATCAGCCATTTGCGAAGAGTGGGGCAGAAGGGATTCTTGGCTCACAAACAGCGCAGGGAGATCTAACACTAGAAACATGAAAGCACCTATCAAGAAGGGTTTAAATGAATGGCTCCTGAATATGACAGCAGCAACCATACTTGTGTTTTGCTTCCCTCATGTGAGCCCTCTGAAACTTCAGAGTATCACTTTCTGGACAGCAATACAGCACAACAATGTGTCTGTTATCAAATGTTAATAACATTTTCTTCTTCTTTGTTACAGAAGACATAAATGAAAATCTCCTGTTCTGAGCTGACTGAAGAGAATCCCAGTGCTGCACTAGAACTGGTGAAATATGTGAATCCCGTTTATTTCTGTAATTACCAGCTTCATAGTTTTCAAGACAAATATGGCATTAGGTTCACTGCATTCTTATCAAACAACACAAGTGCAGAAGAGTTCTACATTCATTAACAGCAGAAAAAATTAACTACCCCAAGTGGTTCATAACTAAACAACCAGTGTTTTCCCCTACATGCATCCATGACCTCTCTAAACCAATAAATAGTACTAACCTGATGACTGAGCTGTTCACAAAACTCTTCAGTAGAATTATAGGATGTGGATTTCACCAGACACTGAAGAAAATTACCTTGAAATGGGACTTGTTTCCTTTATTTACTGTATTGTCAGTTTAACATTCTGCATAGAAGCCTCGAACAAAATAAGTCTACCTAGATATATTGGTTTTGTCAGAACTTTGTCAAAGAAAAGGTATCAATGCAACAGTTCAATGGAAATTTCATTTTAGATTTAAGGGGGGAGAAGAAATTAGAGTGGAGATCATACACATCAGTCCTTAAACCATAATTCCTAAAATACATGAAAAAATCAGCACTTTTCAGACACTTCTCCCCCCACTAATGCCACACAGCAGAATTCCTGCTGACAAACTGCGTAATGAGTTAATTATATGAGTATGGTGAGTGTGGATGCGTGTCAAAAGACTGATCAGCAACAGGTCCACCATCACAAGGAGCAGAGGGTATCACAGCTCCAACACCTCTCCTTATTCTCCTTAGCAGGCACATTCTTCCTTCCTCCCACAGAAGCACCAACTACTGCTACCATTTTTCCTGAGAAAGAAATGCTAGCTATGTCTTTCACCATCTCCTAACTTTTGCTTGCCTGAAGACAGACACAATTTAGGCATAAAAACCAGGACAGAATGAGATTATTCCTGAATCCCATTAACTCTGTGATTTTAAGCCAAGCACTTCACCAAAACCACTCCAGGCACACCCTGCTGTAAGCAAGCAGCCCCAAATGCTGTTGCTACAGAGGAAGATCAGAAGACACCTTTCACCTGAACCATGTCACCTTTCCAATGAAAGGAAAACAGGATTCAGAAATGCTGTTTTGGTAGCTCGAATAGTGCCCCTCACTAATTCACTCTTGAACCAGCAAGGGCTGCTAATTCTAGTGCAACTCCAGCCTGATGCCCTGGGAGACAATGAATCAAGCTATGATTATTTTCAGCACAGGAACTTCTTACACAAAAAATTATTTCCCATCAAAACCAGTTTCACCAACGTAACTTCCAACCCTAATGGAAGACTGACAACACATGGGATATTCCAGGACAAATATCAACCTGCACTTCCCTTCTCACATTCCAAGCCAAAGCACGCACTACTACAGACATACCACCCAACCAGACAATCCTTCCCTCTGATCCAGGACAACCACTAAGCCCTCTGTAGATCAAGTCTGTCCTCAGGACCTAGAACCGTATGTGTCAGGGCAAGCACCCTCATCAGCTACGTGCACTAATCCTTGCAACAATATATTCAACAGAATTGGCCTGCTCTCATCCATTTAGGTCTCACCTGCTATGAGGCAGGACATTCAGCTCTCAAGGCAAGCGTGACCTCCTCCTCCTCCATTAAATGTGGCTTCTTTAAGTCACAGCAAGTAGAACTTTCAAGACAGCCCAGATAGGCTTAAAAACAGAAAAAAGTTTAGCTATATTTTGTTAGCTTAGGCTTAAGAACAGACAGAACACCATAAATACCACAAATGAGCAACTCATTCCAGTTCGGTCCAGTTTCCACCGACTGGCACCGAACAACAGTTAATTCACAAAACCTTTACTCCAAAATTAACTGAAATTGCTCAGTTAAGTGGGTTCCCTCTGTGCAAAGAGGTGCAAGGATCTGATCCAACATTAACAAACCAGAATGCAAAGACAAGCTGGCTAATCTCTTTTGACTGACTTGGCCATCTGAATCTCCTTTTCAAAGGAGATCAATCTCCTTATCAGTGCTGTACTGATACCAGATGTGTTTGCATTAAGTTTAATTTTCAGTCCTCCTGCATGGCCACATGGAAGACTCCAAAAAGAAGGAAATACAAGTGACCACTACCTCACCTGCGGATTCTGGCTCAACAGTCCATGCCAACAGGTGTGGATTTGCAATTCTACCCTTTGTGGCATCAGCTTTGCATGAGTGCCTCCCCAAAAACCCATGCATATGCTGTAAACTCTGGATAATGTGTTCTTCCTGTCCATGGCCTTACATGTACTCTACAAGAAAAGAACAGATTAGCATTTCAGCACATTTCCCAAATATATATGAAGTGTATTTCCACTTCTATCTGGTTTTGGATTTTGTTCGGGTTTATCAGCGTTATTACCAAGTATTCCTCCAGTATCACTAAAGTGATCACTCAAGCAGAACTCTACAGTCAGAATATCTATATTGAAAAAATACACAACAAATATTCCTTTTATAACACACACTTCCATTGACAAACCCATCAATCCTCCAAGGATTAGTAGGGGTCATGAAAAAAATGGCTTCTTTATTAGATGAGAATTAAAATCTAAAAGGTCTTAAGAAGGTATGATTCATGACATCTTGTGGTTTTCTATGTAAGCCATAGTACTCAAAACTATATATATAGACACCAGCCATTTATACAACACTATCACTGGAGCCAGCCGAATTCATCTGACCCACTGACCAGCTGTTCAACATGCAATCCAAAGGTAATGCAGATGCTTTAATGGTATCTAGACTAAATTTCATAACAAAAATCATTTGGGGTATGGCTGTAGACTGCATGACTGTGAATGCGAAGAAAAAAACCTTTTTGTCACGGTGAGAGTGGTCAAGCACTGGCATAGATTGCCCAGAGAGGCTGTGGATTCTCCATCCTGAGAGATGCTCAAATCCCAACTGAACGGTCCTGGACAACTTGCCCTAGCTGACCCTCTTTGAGTGTGCAATGGGCTAAACTGGACAATGGACTAAATCTCCAGAGGTCCCTGCCAACCTCAACCATTCTGTGAGTCTGAAAAACAAGCACGTGACAAGAACTACTGAGAGAAATACCAATGCTCTGCTGCTACGTCTGTTGCTTAAAACAAAAAATTGCAAAAGGCATCCATAAGCATTGTCATGAAAGAGTAAAAATAGGGAGAGGTAAAATCAAAGACAAAAATGATGAGAAGTAAAATGCTGACAAGATCTCAAAGCACAGACTAGGCAGCAGGAAGCAGAAGCATAGCAAGCTTTATTCCATAATGGCTTATCTTGACCATGTACTGTCCTGGGTTTGGCCAGGACAGGGTTAATTTTCACAGGAATCCAGAAGGGGAATCCAGGAAGGGACACAGCCGGGCGGGCTTACCCCACCTGGCCAAACAGAGCCGGGTATTCCATACCGTGTGCCGTCATGCGGGGTTCCGGGGGTAGGGGGGGTCACAAGGCAGGAACTCACTCGCGGCTCGGGAGGGCACAGCGGCAGTGCGGGAGAGCGGCTCTGTTGTGCAGTCTGTTTTGTCGCATTTTCTCCTTTTCTGTATCATTGCTGTTACTGTTCCATTTGTTTGCTGTTCTGTTAAACTGCCCTTACCCCGACCCACCAGTTTCTGCCTGTTTATTTCCATTCTCCTCCACACGCCGGCGGGGGGAGGGGCGGCCGCGTGGCACTTTTGTTGCCGGCTACAGCCAAAACCAAAACATTAATTGGCGCCCAACGTGGGGTGGGGATAACGGCAGGGCTGAGCTAGCTGGGCGTTAAAACTGCTTTCTTAGATTTTGTTAAATTTTTTTCTAGGCATTTTTCTGTGTTAAACAGTCAACGGTAAAAATGTTTCTGTCTTGATCAGAAGGCTGTGGTTTTTGAATCCGTACTTGCTGTACTTGTTCCCTGTGGTGATGTTCATTACCTCAGGGAAAAGGATCAGGATTATGATTTTACTGTACTGTACGATGTCAACTTATGACATGATCGCATCACTGTGTATGAAATTAGGCTTGTATTTGCATGCGGCTCTGCGGTCATTTCCATACCTCGGATCCTATCTCTTAGAATTTGTGAATAATCGAACCCAGCCTGTGGGGAAAACCGGAGGGGATACCTTCCCCCACTCTTTCGCCCCCCCTCTCTCCCTCAGGCTGGTCCTAACGGCTTTTAATAATTTCAAGTGCCCGTGGGATGCTCAGGCCAGCACTCTCCTTTTGTTCTGCCTCCTGAATGGGTTGCAGGTTTTGTTTAGGGTTAAACAAGTTGTTAAGAACATCGTGCAGAGACCTGCCCCGGGGCTGGATAGCTGTGAGTGGCTGGGTGTGTGGGACAGCATGGGCAAGTACCTAGGGCAGTGGGAACCGCTGGTATTTTTGAAACTCACCCCTGAACAAGTACAGAATCTGGACAATCTAGTAAAATATCTGCAAAAAGTGTGCTGCCACCCTGGGAACTCCAGAGAGACACAAATCACCACAATATGCTGGGGTCTGGCCCACGCCTACCGAGCCCTGTTCAACACTGTTCAGTGCCCTAAAGGGGAAAGGGGGGGAAATGAAGCAGCAGGCACTGCGGCTGGCGCTGACCCCCAGCCGGCCCTGCAGCCCCTCCAGCCCAGCAGGCAGTCACAGCCCCCCCGACTGGCGTTGCCGCTGCCACAGCCACAGTGGCAGCCCCGGTTTCCCTGGCAGACACGGCAGCTGCTCCAGCCCCAGCTCCAGCTGTAGGCATCGCGGCTGAGCCCAGTGACCAACCTGTGCCAGTAGCAGTCGCCCCCGTAAAACTAAAGAAAGACGCAAAGAGAGCAGATCGTTCCGGGAGGGATGACGATGAGCCAAGGTCATCGCGGGAGATAGAGACAGAGGTCATCACCCGGTCCCTGTCCCTGAGCGAGCTGCGAGACATGTGGAAAGATTTCAGCCGCCACCCAGGCGAGCACATTGTCACCTGGCTGCTGCAGTGCTGGGATAACGGGGCCAGCAGCTTGGAATTAGAGGGCAAGGAAGCCAAGCAGCTGGGATCCCTGGCCAGGGATGGGGGCATTGACAAGGCCATTGGGAGGAAGGACCAAGTCCTCAGCCTCTGGAGGAGACTTCTGTCAGGCGTGAGGGAGAGGTACCCCTTCAGTGACGATTTTGTATGTTATCCTGGCAAGTGGACCAATATGGAAAGGGGTATTCAGTTGACAACTGTAAATGTAACAAATGTAACATGTAGGGGATGTTATCACTTCAGGTGGTCAGAAACAAGTCTTTGTTCTTTGTGAATAATTGGGAGGGCTGCAAGACAAGGGATTCCTGAATAATCCCTTTAGGCGCCTGGGCCTTGGGAGAACAGGTATGCAAACTACAGAGAGAAGGAGGCTGCAGGATAATCTGAAGACCCCCCCCCTCGAGAGACGCCAAACAAACATGTGCGATGGACATTACCATTTACTAATAAATTCTCAGAAAAGCCGTTACTATGAAAAACATTTCTTGGAAATGTAATTAATATGTATGTTAACATAGCATAAATACCTAGTAACTGTGTCTCTTCGGTGCACACGTTTGGAGGAGAGATCCCCCATGTGCCCGGCGCCGCAATAAAGCATACCTGCTTAATAGTCTGCCGACTATTGAGTCTTCCATTCCGGCTTTTGACGGCATCACAGTACTTGAGGGAATTAGCTGTGCGGGAGCTGGTATACTATGAACCAGACGATGAGCAGTTACCCACAGACCTA
Source organism: Opisthocomus hoazin (assembly GCF_030867145.1). Taxonomy (NCBI): domain Eukaryota; kingdom Metazoa; phylum Chordata; class Aves; order Opisthocomiformes; family Opisthocomidae; genus Opisthocomus; species Opisthocomus hoazin. The sequence continues at coordinate 51,248 of NW_027448904.1, forward strand.
GATGAAGTCCAGTGCACACCATCTATGTGGAGGAAATTTGTGCAGAGCGCACCCTCCTCACATGCCAACTCATTGGCAATAGTAGACTGGAAAGGTAAGGAGGCACCAACAGTGGATGAGATGGCTGTCAGACTCCGGCAATATGAGGAAAGTCTCTCTTCCTCTCTCGTCTCAGCCGTGGAGAAATTGTCCCGAAGGTCCAGCAACTCGAACAGAGTATTTCCTACTCCCCACCTGTACCTGGCCCCAGTGTCTCAGCTATTAGGTGCAAGCGTTCCTCTGCTCAAGAGAGGGAATACAGAGGCTATACACCACGGGGCACCCTGTGGTTTTACTTGCATGACCACGGAGAGGACATGAGGAAGTGGGATGGAAAACCCACCTCAAGTCTAGAGGCATGAGTGCGTGAGTTGCGAGGTAAAACAATCACTGAAGGGGATTCTGTTAGGAAAAATGCCACTCCAGTTTCCAGCAGCCAGCTCTCCAGACCAGGTAGGCAGTTTGATCTTGACTCCGATCCTCTGGAGGGGACCTCTAAGGCATTTTTACAGCAGGTGAGCAGCAAATTCTCTGACCAGGATTAGAAGGGCCCTGCCTCCAGCCAGGTGGAGGAAAGGGACAACCGTGTTTATTGGACGGTGTGGATTCGGTGGCCTGGCGCGTCAGATCCACAAGAGTATAAAGCTCTAGTGGACACTGGTGCACAGTGCACTTTAATGCCATCAGATTTCAAAGGGTCAGAATCCATTTGCATTTCTGGAGTGACAGGGGGGTCCCAAGAGCTGAGTGTATTGGAGGCTGAAGTGAGCCTCACTGGGCAGGACTGGCAGAAGCACCACATTGTAACTGGCCCCAAGGCTCCGTGCATCCTTGGGATAGACTGTCTTAGGAGAGGGTATTTCAGGGACCCAAAAGGGTATCGGTGGGATTTTGGCATAGCTGCTTTGGAGACAGAAGACATTAAACAGCTGTCCATTTTGCCTCGTCTCTCGGAGGATCCTTCCATTGTGGGGTTGCTGAGGGTTGAAGAACAACAGGTGCCAATCGCGACCACAACGGTACACTGGCGACAATATTGTACCAACCGAGACTCCCTTCTCCCCATTCATCAGCTGATCCGCCAGCTGGAGAGTCAAGGAGTGATCACCAAAACTCGCTCACCCTTTAATAGTCCCGTATGGCCACTGAGAAAATCTACGGGAGAGTGGAGACTGACAATAGACTACCGTGGCCTGAATGAAGTCACACCACCGAGTGCTGCCATGCCAGACATGCTATGTTAGAACTTCAATATCAGCTGGAGTCAAAGGCAGCCAAGTGGTATGCGACAATTGACATCGCTAATGCATTCTTCTCCTTCCCTTTGGCAGCAGAGTGCAGGCCACAGTTTGCTTTCACCTGGAGGGGCATCCAGTACACCTGGAATCGACTGCCCCAGGGGTGGAAACACAGTCCCACCATTTGCCATGGACTAATCCAGACTGCACTGGAAAAGGGTGAAGCTCCAGAACATCTGCAGTACATCGATGACATCATTGTGTGGGGTGACACAGCGGAGGAAGTTTTTGAGAAAGGGGAGAAAATAGTTCAGATCCTTCTGAAAGCCGGTTTCGCCATTAAGCGAAGTAAAGTCAAGGGACCTGTGCAAGAGATCCAGTTTTGGGGGAATAAAATGGCAGGATGGGCGCCGTCAAATCCCAATGGATGTCATCAACAAAATAGCAGCTATGTCTCCACCAACCAGCAACAAGGAAGCACAGGCCTTCCTGGGTGTTGTGGGTCTTTGGAGGATGCACATCCCAAATTATTGCCAGATTGTGAGTCCTCTGCACCACGTGACCCGGAAGAAGAATGATTTTGAATGGGGCCCTGAGCAACGACAGCCATTTGAACAAATTAAACGGGAGATAGTTCATGCCGTAGCCCTTGGTCCAGTCCGGTCAGGGCAAGATGTTAAAAACGTGCTCTACACCGCAGCCGGGGAGAATGGCCCAACCTGGAGTCTCTGGCAGAAAGCACCAGGGGAGACACGAGGTCGATCCCTGGGGTTCTGGAGCCAGGGATACAAAGGATCCGAGGCCCGCTATACTCCCACTGAAAAGGAGATTCTGGCAGCATATGAAGGCGTTCGAGCAGCTTCAGAAGTGGTCGGCACTGAAGCACAGCTCCTCCTAGCACCACAATTGCCGGTCCTGGGCTGGATGTTCAAAGAGAGGGTCCCCTCTACGCATCATGCCACTGATGCTACGTGGAGTAAGTGGGTCATGCTGATCACCCAGCGCGCCCGAATGGGAAACCCCAGTCGCCCAGGAATTCTGGAGGTCATCATGGACTGGCCAGAAGGCAAAGATTTTGGAGTATCGCCAGAGGAGGAGGTGACACATGCTGAAGAGGCTCCACTGTATAACCAGCTGCCAGAAGATGAGAAACAGTATGTCCTGTTCACGGATGGGTCCTGTCGCATTGTGGGGAAGCAGCGGAGGTGGAAGGCTGCTGTATGGAGCCCTACACGACAAGTCGCGGAAACTGCCGAGGGAGAAGGTGAGTCAAGCCAGTTTGCAGAGGTGAAAGCCATCCAGCTGGCTTTAGACATTGCCAGTCGAGAGAAGTGGCCAGTGCTCTGTCTTTACACTGACTCCCGGATGGTGCCCAGTGCCTTGTGGGGGTGGCTGCAGCAATGGAAGAAGAACAACTGGCAGCGTAGAGGCAAACCTATCTGGGCTGCCCCATTGTGGCAAGATATTGCTGCCCATCTGGAGCAGTCGGTTGTAAAAGTCCGTCACGTGGACGCCCACGTCCCTAGGAGTCGGGCCACTGAGGAACGTCAAAACAACCACCAGGTAGATCAGGCTGCTAAGATTGAAGTGGCTCAGGTGGATCTGGACTGGCAACATAAGGGTGAACTCTTTATAGCTCGGTGGGCCCATGACACCTCGGGCCACCAAGGAAGAGACGCGACATACTGATGGGCTCGTGACCAAGGGGTGGACTTGACCATGGACACCATCGCACAGGTTATCCATGAATGTGAAACATGCGCTGCAATCAAGCAAGCCAAGCGGGTAAAGCTTCAGTGGTATGGAGGACGATGGCTAAAATATAAATATGGGGAGGCTTGGCAGATTGACTACATCACACTGCCGCAAACCTGCCAAGGCAAGCGCTATGTGCTCACAATGGTGGAGGCCACCACCGGATGGCTGGAAACCTACCCTGTGCCCCATGCCACTGCCCGGAATACCATCCTGGGCCTGGAAAAACAAGTCCTGTGGCGACATGGCACTACCGAAAGAATTCAGTCGGACAACGGGACTCACTTTCCTAACAGCCTCATAGACACCTGGGCCAAAGAACACGGTATCGAGTGGGTGTATCACATCCCCTACCATGCACCAGCCTCTGGAAAGATCGAGCGGTACAATGGGCTGCTAAAAACCACTTTGAGGGCAATGGGGGGTGGGACTTTCAAAAACTGGGATACTCATTTAGCAAAGGCCACCTGGTTGGTTAACACCAGGGGATCCACCAACCGGGCTGGTCCTGCCCAGTCAAAACCTCAGCGCCCCGTAGAAGGGGATAAAGTCCCTGTAGTGCACATGCAGAACACGTTAGGGAAGACGGTTTGAGTTAGTCCTGCCTCGGGCAAAGGCAAGCCCGTCCGCGGGATTGCTTTTGCTCAACGACCTGGGTGTACCTGGCGGGTAATGCGGAAGGATGGGGAAGTCCGATGTGTACCTCATGGGGATTTGATTTTGCGTGAGAATAGTCCATAAATAAATAAATTGTATAAAGTTAATTGTTAAATAACCCTGTCACTGTCTGTTATCACTGTTATAATTGTTATGTGTTGTACCAGTAGTAGCATAGTAAGAATCGTCCAGATTAAAGAAGGATGGACTTTTTGATGAAAACCTAGCAGAGCACAGCGATGATGGAACTGGACCTGGTTTTCAACAACTGGCACCCAGCAAATTCATCGAGATCGACGTCTCCAACCTGCAGACTGTGGGCACGGGCCGCACCAGATACATCAGCCATGAGCTCCGGATGCAGCAAGTGACCGCCCATAACCACACATCACCTCTCCTGCCACAGAAGACCATTACGACAGATGGAGCCCGAAGTCATAGATTAAATGAACTCAACGGACACTTTAGAGTGATGATCCATAGACTAAGGGAATGATATCTGGAGACAGGAGAAGTGGTGGTGATCAACTGGACAATGGGGGACCGGGACACGACGTAGATGGTATGGAATAAGGGGTGGATAATGTCCTGGGTTCGGCCAGGACAGGGTTAATTTTCACCGGACTCCAGGAAGGGGCACAGCCGGGGGGGGTGGGGGCTGACCCCACCTGGCCAAACAGAGTCAGGTATTCCATACCATGTGCCATCACGCTGGGTTCTGGTGGGGGCTCGCGGCTCGGGAGGGCTCAGCGGCGGTTCGGGAGAGCGGGTCTGTTGTGCCGTCTGTTTTGTCGCTTTTTCCCCTTATCTGTACCGTTGTTCCTGTTCCCTCTGATTACTGTTCTGTTAAACTGCCCTTATCCTGACCCACCAGTTTCTGCCTGTTTCTTTCCATTCTCTTCCGCACCCCGGCAGGGGGAGGGGCGGCCGCATGGCGCTTTTGTTGCCGGCTGCAGCCAAAACCAGAACATGTACATGAACAACTAATCTACAGAGATGGCAGTTAAGGTCCCACCACAAGCCATACTGAACTAGGAACAGCTTCTGCTGTCTAATTTTCCTTTCCCTCCACATGGAAGAGAGCCATACCCACCCCAGGTCCCTCCTTTTGCCAAAACCAGGACACTGTAACTCTTTGTTTTCAATCTGTTTCCCAGTACTCTTGCTTAAAATGCAACTCCTATTGCTTTCTCGTGTTCTGAGCATGGTTCTTGCTGTTGCGAACAAAGTATTGAAGAAGAAACTAAACAGGCATCCAATGTGGGAAACGTTGATATGCTAAACTGGAAATCACATGCTTTTAAAGCAACACAGGAGCCTTAAAAATACTCGTGTTTGGTACAGGCCTAAACTTATTTATGTTATTACCATTCTACTTTCTCAACTTATTATTGAGCCCTCCTTAAACTTCAAAGAAAGAATTGTACGCACTAGTAACAAGCTCACATGGGCCCCATTGATGGGCAGTTATTTGCTCTATTAGCTATTTTAGCTGACAGTTTTACAGACATTGAAGATTAATAAGCTCCCTTTGCAGAACTACCTTTGCTTTCTAACAGGAATAGAAAAAAAAAAATCTAAACCAAAACTAAGTACTTGAGAGGGTGTTTCTGGGGGTTTTTGGGTTTGTTTTGGGTTTGGGGTTTTTTTTTTTGTTGTTTGTTTTTTTTAAGAAATACCAGCAGGAGAAATTGTACCTTACTCTAAAAGAAAATCCATTATTTTTCCACAGGACAGAAGCAGCGCAAGCTCTGGTTCGGACGATATGCAAGTCTTTTCTTCGTAAATTAACAGAATATCACTAGTTCAAACATTTATATTTCACTGGGGATCTTGGTATTGAACAGGAAAAGGCTGACAAAAGATCGCTTTCTTTTCACAGCAACCAGATGGGTTCCTGAAAGCTGTTTGTCACTGCTTTAGACACCGAGACTGCATTGCTGCTCTGCAGGCTTATCAAGCTCAAGCGTGAGGTAACTGAACTGTCCTGCAGTACAACGGGACGTACGACAGCAGGAAGCTCTGGCTGCCCAGGGAGCACTCCATCAGGGATATCAAGAGAGCAGCTTATGAATGGCAAACTACCACAGACAGGAGCAAGGGAGGGACTGCGATTTATCCTTGAAGCTCAAGAAGAGTAATAATTCACTTTGCTTTCTAATTAGAAGACATGCATTCTATGGGGTAACTTTTTTTTAATATAAGACCGCCTCTATTTCTTCAGCTTGAAAAGACATTACAAACTTTCTCAAAATTCTGCTGCTGTTTCTTAGATACCCAGACAAATACTAAGAGAGTATCCCAATCCTTGGGGACAGATGATCTCTCAGGTATTTAAAAAATGTGGTATAGGATAAGTTAGAGAACAACATGCAGGGATGAAAGATAACACTTTCCAACACATCTGACTTGCATTAATATACAAGCTAATATCATCCATATAAAGAAGTTGACCATTTCCAGAAGATTTGCCAAACGAAATGCCACTACATTTGTTTACTTATAAACTTTCAGTATTGTAATTGTGCAATACATTTCAGTACACAAGTAAGCATCAACACCTGATTAGTAAGGTACTTGGATACACAAAGTAACTGCATTCTACACAGCATACCTTTTAAGACTACACACCCCAACTGAAAACTGTCAAACAGAAAGCTTTACTGGAAACATGACAATCAAAAAAACTTATAGCCAAGTCCACTTAGCCCATCAAAAAAAGGCTTTAACACAAGACTGATGAGGAGTGAAAAGATTCTTTACAGAAATTTTGCTTTCCAGGAATAACACATCGGCTATGGAAAGAGTGCAGTTTTTCTATCTCTTGACTATGGTAGTCTCAGAATTGAAATTATTTTCTCCTGTTTTCATCTTTAGTACTGTACATTGTTAAGCACTTCATATGTAAACAGTAACATTCAAGAAAAGAAAATCATGCTATTTTGACATGGCAAAGTACAGTCACCCTTGTTCTCAGCCACGACCTGCACATTCACCTCCCATGGAATTAAGAAAGGTCTGCTCTTGTGGTCATGCTTTCAAAACCCAGCTACACTGCTAAGGGCCTGCTCTGCATAACATATTAATTGCACATTGAAGTAATTAACTGCTATTAATTCTAACCTGCCATTCTCTTCTTTACTCTGCAGATACCTGGAAAACTATGGATGTCTCCTATGAAACACTGTTGCCTCTAGATAATTGTCCTAGTTTTGGTTAAAACAGAACCGATTCTCTTGTAGTGAATCTTCCTTACAGCAAGTTCTTCCAAGTAACTGCGTTTTTCTGAAGCTGGCTGCGTATTTTACAGCCACTGTCCGCTCCAAAGCTGATAACACCTGATGTTTATGGTTACACTGAGCTAACGGTAGGAAAGGAATGCAGAAAAAGGCCTCTGTTTATAATTAGCACTATAGCAGCCAAGGTCACCAACAGATCTCTTAGGTCTCACAAGTGAGGAGTCGTAAAGGGTCACACTTGCAGAGAGGGGCGGACAGGAAGGGTGACCCAATATGGACCAACGCGATATTCCATGCCATGCACGTCATACTCAGTTTAAAGCTGGGCGATCACAAGGGTCTCGCTCTCCTCATCCATGTCCACCTGCTGAAGAGGACCCTGCTCGTTGCCCTGCCTGCGATCCTGATCCAGATTCCGATCGGTGCACTCCCGAGTCTAGTTCCTGTCTGCTGCCGAGGCCACTGCAGGGCTTCCTGGTGCTGCCCGGCAGCTGTGGCGGGACCCAACTCCAGGAAACTCAGTGTCAGTTTTGTATATTTTGTTTTATTTCTCTTATTAATATTATTAGTAATATTAGTAAAACTTCTTATATTCAATTTGTAAGTCTCTCCCTTTTCCTCCTTTTCCCTTCCCGTGGTGGGAGGGTGAGGCTTAATAGAGCGTCACTCAGTTTATTGACACCCTGCTTGAAACCATGACAATAATCTTCAACTTCCTACAGCTCCTTCTCAATTTGTCTCACCAGTGCAATGGAAACTGAAGGTAAGTAACAACCAAGTCCTGTTTCACATGCCCACCTCTGAAGCCAGCGTGTGTTATAGTGCACAGCTCTCAAACCGTGCCTGATTACTTGTTAAGCTTGAATAAATGTCCAGCATTGAATTTCCTAGTTGTCTTCATAAGAAAAAATACACCCAAGTCATTTCAGTGATCCTGTTTCCAAAGACCAGGAGTGGAAAAGGAAGGGAACTCCTGAAGCTGGCTATGCCTTTTGTCCATTCCGAGTTTCACAGGTTCTGTCAGGTCTTGATCTGGCCCTACCAGATGTTGCTCAGTCTCCACACTATGCTGAGGAAATCAAAATTGTTCCTGCCTAAGCAGCCACTAAATCTTACCTATGATTTGAAGAAAGACTTCTTTGTAAACCAAGTCTATGGAAGCTTCTACTGCAACAGAAAGCATTTATGCCATTTTAGTAAGACCACAGAAGAAATTAAATGTGCAGAAAGAGGTGAGCAAGGATTGAAAGAAAAACCAATAACTCTTAGTATTACTTTTTCCATTGAAAGGAATATACTAATAACTCTACAAGACTCCCAGGATTCCCCATATAAATGCCCAAGTCCTCCAGATATCATTAGCTAACCGGGACATAGGGTTGGTGTTGAAAAGGAGCAAGACCTAAAATCATTATTAGTTAAATCAGGTGCAGCCAACAGTCTCAAGAATCCACGAGCATGTCACAGTACTGTTACACAAGGCAATACCAGACCTGACATTTGCCACCACCCTACTTCAATACATGGCTCAAAATTCATTAAGATCCCCTCCCCAGGTCTCAACCACAACTTTTAGCTGTTACTGTCATCAACTCTTGATACTATTACACAATTAACCACAATTATCCCTTGATTAACACCACATGGAGAAATGTCAGCAACTGCTGTGCAGCTCTTGTTATCAGCATAAGTGCCACCGAAGGCCCACATCAGCCTCCTGACTGCAAGTTACTCACACTAGCTAAACTGAAAAAAAAAATACCACAATGTACAAGATTACACTTCAAGGCTGCTCTTTCCAATGATCCTGCTAATGGTTCAATCCCCCCAACAGCTGTACTGCCATAAGCAGTGGGAAGAGAAGAACCTCGAAATCCAGCTCCAAAATGTGTCATCAGGTTATATACTCCAAGAGCTATATTTTTAGACAGAGGCACTGTCAGACATTCAGATGCGAATACCATCCATACTGTAAGCTAGAAAGCAATTAAATGTGAAAACTAGAATCTCAAAACAGAAAAATCACTGAAAAGACATGTTAAGTGAAATGACTCGGAACAACTTCACTTTATTATGTAGCACTTAAGTCATTATTTAGGTTATCCTCCTACAAGTCTCGCATCCCTTAAGGATTCATACTCTCACAAGAAATCAGTGCAAAAATACAGAGCTAAAGGGAACAGCCTCTGAACTACAATCATGGAAGCCCAGTGTTGTCAGGCAAATCTGCAGATACTGAAATAGCTGCAAATAATGAAGACAGGAAAGCAAAACAAGGTAACAGCTCCACATTCATATCATTTCATACTAGCTGAGAAATCCAAAGCAGCAACCTGAAGTCTCTGAAAAAGTCTCTATTTATGACTGCCAAGTGGTCTTGCCAGCTGAATTTCATGGAATTTTCACCAAATTTCCATTAACAAGGACAAAGCCAGAAAACATCTTCTCTCCTTGGTGTCCATCGCTTCCTCATTTATATCACCCATGGCACTCAGGACCAGGATCCTCACTCCAGTGGGCTCCCCGTTTCTCGGTCACAAGCTTAATGAAGTAGCTATGACTTGCATACAGCTTGAGCTTCTCATTGATGTCAACCCACTTCACCATTCCAGCATCATCACCTGCTTCCAGAGGCAAATTATCCAGTGTCTCACCTGTTCACAAAACAAGAGTTAGGACATAATATAGCCTCCTCTTTCCTGCTTTTTCTTCTCACTTCTGATCAGCTCTGCCTTTCCACATGGCTCCTTCACAGGCAGCAGCCTTCAACTGCTTCTCAGAGATAAACCAATGAAGGTGCTCATCAGTTCTGTGACAGAAACCTATTTCACACTTGCTCTATTATAAGGCAAATCTGAGTGGCAGAGGTGGTGTTAACTCCTTGTCACCACTCCTAGCGTACCACCAGCAGCACAACAAGTTACTAGAAATCATTATGACAACAGGTACTGACTACTGTAAGTTTGGCCAACCCCTCTGCCTTGATTTTTGTTTGGCTAACATTTGACTGCTTCCTTTTGATACCCGTAAATGTAAAATTTCCACTTACCAGAGTGATTGTAACTAAACTAAAGTAGATCCTTGCTGTTTTGAGAAGACAGGAAAGCTCTAAGATAGAGAGGCTCCTCAATAACACTACTTAGACAAACTCGACTTGCTGTTTTGAGAAAACAGGAAAGCTCTAAGATAGAGAGGCTCCTAAATAATTCTACCCTAGACAGCTCAACCTTGGGAGGGCAGATGCACCAAGCCACAGAAATAAAGAGGCACCAACAGGGCAACAAGACCGGAGCAAAACAACCTGGAAGGACACGGTATACTGGTCTTAGGACTGAGTTTGCGCAGAAGCAGAGGTCAACCAGTGGACACTGTGATGAGGAGTATACGCCTTCACCTTAGGATCCCCAAAGACCACCTGAGCACATTAACAGACATGCATGAAAGACATTGACATATGCTAATTAGTTCTTGGGAAAATCATTAATATGCTAAGCATTTCTCAGAAATATAATGAATAGGTATACTGTGATTGTATTTGACCTGAAATGACAGGGTGTTTGGTGCGCACGTTTGGAGGAGAGATCCCTCATGTGCCCGGCACTGTAATAAAGAATACCTGCTTAATAGCCCTCTGACTATTGAGTCTTCAACTCTGGTTTTTCACAGCATCACATTCTCAGGTACTATACCACAGGACAAACTGAATTCTGAAACTTATACATGCTTATGGAAAACCAGAATAATTAAAGTTTTACTAAAGGCCCCAAAAATCAAAAACAGTACTTAAGGATGGATGCAGCAAGGCTTCTGAATTGCTCTCCAAAGTTTCTTACTCCCAAAAGGACTTCAGACAACCACCACAGAAATGCTTATAAAAAGTATTACAAAATGCATATTAGAAACAAAGACCAAAGGAACAGTAGCTTCACTGTTTCTGAGGGCTGATAAATCAAGGACCAGTAACACATGAAACTTCACGACTGGTATCTACTACCCAAAACACAGTGGAAATGTCACTATATGAAGTCTCTGACTTGAACAAGTCAGAGACACCTAACTGGATTGATTTATCTTAAAAGGTGAGAGATGAGAATCCAAGATAACAGATCAGTCTAAGAACTAGCAACATATGCCCATTCCTACTGATCTGTAGAAGTAAAATAAGGTCCAACAACTACTCTGAGTAACCGAGATAAAAGGTCTCGGAGCAATTACAACACCAGTGCAATAAATAAGTCTTCCATCCCAGACGCATTAAAAAGGGAAATTAAACAAATTCAAGATAAATACAGTGACAAGAAGGAACCCTAGTTTGATGTTCAATCTCCATACAAAGGCACACGGTCCATAGCTTAGAACTAGCTAATAAATGAATAAATTTTCATGCAATGTCTGTATGTTCCTCATTTCAAGACTGACAGAAACCAAAGGGGAATGACAACTACCTATTACGGCTGAACATCTTGGGAGACAAGACACCCTCACGCGCATTGGTTTTAGTCCAATATTTTACATCTGATTTGCATGCTGCCCCAATTTCATTGCTAATCTCAGCCCAACATATGCCCCAATTTCAAATCAATACACAGAGTAAAAGGCAACTAAGAGAGCATGTGGAGACACCCACCAGTTTCATCGTGATAGTTCACTGCCTCCGTCTCCATCCATGCATTATCAGTGTTACGAGGGTCATCCACATATCCTTTGTACACCTAAGCGCCCGAACAAAGCGAAACAAGCTCGGTGTCACAACAAGCACAGTGGAATCAGTAAGAAGATTTTTTCTTTCCCTCCGATACATTTGACCTTGCAGAATTTTCAAAAGTCTCTTCCATTTCCTACACCACGACAACCCGAGCATCACAGCTTATTTTCACTTTAGCTACACTTTTTCAAGTTCCAAGCAGCGGCAAGTTATATGCATAGTTCAAGAGGGTATCACAAGAGACACGGAGCTCACCACAAAGTGTTCCTGGCTGAACAGCTTTTGGAGTTGCTTCTCCAATTCCGCTTTCTCCTCAGACGATTTCTGCAAGGAGTTCAAGGCCTCCTCCTCAAATTCTCGCTTCAGGGTAGCGCTAATCTTCTCCCCTGGGTCCACCATCCCCTTAGCAGGGGGGGAAGAAAAAAGGTGACTATCCCTCAGATTCCATTTGTTTTCACTCACTTTTGACTGGCTCTTAGTATATTACCCCCACTGCATCATACTCTGGACATGGGAAGAACTTTACATTTAGTTGTAAAGAGCAAGCACGCACATCCTTCACAACCTTCAAAAGATAAACTGTACCTGCATTAAGCAAAAGACATGCTCAGAATTAAATACGAATATTGCCTTGCAACGCAGAAACAGGAGAAGGCATACCAGCTGATGCCTGGGCAAAGTTAGTTTAAGGAGCACCCCTCCTCACCTCTGCAACATGAGGTCATTCATCAAAAAGCACACTTCTGTCATGCACACGTCAGTTATCGCCTTGTAGCCTTACCAGCAGAAAAATGTCTACTGTCTCTGGAGTTTTGCTCTTACCCCTGGAATGGCCCACTCTCCGAAGTCTCTCCTCTTGATAGCTACAAACTGTAAGATGTTTTTGCCAGTAACTGGATGAGCAACTTTATTGCCACTTCTGTCCTTCTTCCACCTGCAGCAAATGACAAACAAGAACATGCCTTGCTGCTTCTTCACACAAGGGCCTGCGAGAGGAACAGCAAGGTGCCCATGCTGTGCCCTATACAGGGGCAAACAAAGCAAAGAAAGAACAGTGATGGTGGGGTCTGACGGATGCCGTCCCGCAAGATCCCAGCCAAGGGCAAAACACTTGAGGTTTTTGCACAGCTCCATCAACTGTCTTCCCCAGCCAAACAGGCAGAAGCTGCCCAAGAGCCACATTTCTGCAGCCACGCTGACAGCAGCAGCTCCTTTGAGAGCTATGTCCAGCACATCCCACCAGCCGCAACGCTCACTGATACGCCCTCGGGCCTGTCCGTAACGGGGGATCAGCATGCCCTCGGCTAAAGCAGAACACACATGCAGGCTGCAACACCTCTGAACTGCTCACCCAGCACCAGCACAAGGCTATAAATACCCACCATTACCTTCAGTAAAGAATTACTAAGAACTACCAATAGCTAAAGCAAAAAGCAATCTAAACAAAGACAAAATAAAAACAGCACTCCTTTTATTTTCAAGGTAAAACAACTCAGTAGCGTTGGCAGCCTTCTGAAAAGGGGAAAAAGTAAAATGTATTACGATAATTTTTACAATGGTTCTGCCTTCAGCATGGCACTTCCTAGCTTGCACCTTTGTTAATTATGCACTCTTTTCTGAATGCTTTCTTTGTGTAAAATAGTTAGCATGTACACACAGATCCTGCTGGCAAAGGCACCATTATGACAGAGCACGCACTGACAAGAAAAAAAAAAAGACTCCAACCTCACCTCCTCCCATAATACACTAGGCCAAGTTAGTATTTCTTACAGAGCAAAAGCAGGAAAACTGCTTTTTTTTTTGCAGTTGAGTCATTATGACAGAAAACCCTATTCCTGCAATTTAACATGCTTCATCTGAGGTCTTTTGGCATATTACACATACAGCAAAGTATCATGTAATCTTATCACTTTTTACATTCGTTACTGAAGATTATTTGTATAATGTATTTCTGTTGCACTGCGCTTCCCTTTTTTTTCTTTTAAATTGCTTCCTCAGCATTTCAGAAGCAATTGCTTGTCATTAGCACCGAGTCCTTCTTCTTTTCCAGAGACAAAGACTAAAAATTACAAAATTCATGGTCCACATGTCTATATATATCTCCATTTAGATACCCATATCTGAAAAGGCTTACATATAGAGGAACACACACGCAAGGCCTGTGAAACACAATAACCTGTCCAGAGCTGCACAGAAAACACAAAATGCATGGATTTTTCTCTACTGCAGGGCACCTTTCAGTCACCTGTCCCTTACCTAGTTACAATAGGATCAGCAGCATGGTTTGGTCCCCAGCGCCCTAACAATCCTCTTCCTGTGAGGCCAGTCCTTCCCACGGGATTTCTGAAATAAGTGGCACAGTACATTAAACATATTTACTTCCCCACATTCAACATGTGCTCCAAGTATCCTAAAAAAGGAGCCTTAAAGAAGATTAAATGACAACAAAGGAAAGGATAGCAACATACATTTGGTGACACCATATGCTTTAAAGAGCAAGAGAAACAAAGCATCGTTTTCTCCTTGATCAACCTCTCCTTGTGTTGGACAGTACAGGGAAAGGAAATACACAAAATGGCTTTGTCGTTTCCCAGATCTTGTGTCCTAAGATACTCGTGACCAAGCATTACTGTCACTGTGCACACAACCTTGTCTGAAAATGGAATCTACTTTTCAAGACTACAGATGCACAGAGCATTCATTTATGTACAAATGGCAGAAAGAAAAGAAATTATCAGGAGATATTATGCATCTGTGCTATGTCAGGATTTGTCAGTGGAAGGAAACAATCTTCTGCAGCACACAAGTGGCACAAAAAATTCAGAGCCCAGCATCTGGTCAAACTGTCGGAACAACTAATTCAACAGACTCTATTACTAACAGTGTTAGACCTCCTCTGACTCCAGTGGCACCACAACCCTCTACTGCGGTAACACTGGCTAATCTTTTAGTGCCTCTCTGCCACAACGTTTTTCCAGAAAGAAGTCTCTGGCCCTAAGGTAGCATTTTTCCTGTCTCTAGGGGAGACCATCTTCATTTTGTTCTAGCATGTACCACGTATCAAGACTGATAGACCTGTAAGAGCTCTGAAACTACACTACTGAAATGAATATGTAAACAAACAAAAACACTCACCGGGGCCTCCCATTTTCAACCACATACACACTATTGAGGCTCCTCCTCTCCACTTCCCCATCTCTCTCATTGAATTTAGGAGAAAAACCTTTATCACTGTGTGGAAAACAATAATTTAAGAGATCAGTTATAAAACACAAAACACCCCGCTGCCCCACAAAAGCTTGAAGGCCAGCCACCAGATCGGCAACACTCAGCCACCAGATCAGCAACACTCCTTTGGCCAATAAGCAGTTTTTACCAGAACTCAAGTTGCAGGCCCTCCCTTTTCTATAGGATATTAAACCAAATTAAGTGCAAATAGAAGCACATGTTCACACAGCAATGGGAAACAAGGAAGGTAAGGTTGACACCTCAAGCTTTCTACACAGATGTGCATACAAAGGAATCACCATTTCACATTATCACAAGTTACACTAGATGCACACATCTAACTTTCTAGCCAAGAAGCATACAGCATTCCTTGAGAGGAGAACACATTCACTGACTCAATAAAAATGAATGCATACACTCACAAAAAAAGAATTAGTCATGCATTCAACCTGTCGCATTTCCTGAGTCAGAGCACTCAACTCAAGAACTACAACTCCACTTTAATTCTTTGTCTCATCTTGCATTCAATCCACGAACAAACAAGTACATTACAAAAATGTTCTCCCAAATTCTTAAGGAGAATTAGATTTTTACTTGGGTCACAAAACAGAAAAGCAGCACTACACAGCATCAACAGCTGTCCATTATTCCAGTTAACACTACTCTTATCTCAGTCACCAGCTCAGTAAAATTATGTCAAAGACCTTCACAGCCAACCCAAACCAACCCAGTTGTCTAATCACCATTTTTCTAGGTCTTGACTTTCAACCATCGCTGTAGAGTCACATGTCACTTAAGGCGATGATCTTAGTAACTCAGCTGATCACTATTTCCTGCCTCCATGTTCACAGGAGAAAAGAGCCACAGTTTCGACTCACTCGATTTGGGGATCTGCCCAAATGGGTCCAGCCAAAACAGACATTGCAGTGTACTCCACAGGATTATAATCTTTCCACTCAATCAGCCAGCCCACTTTATCTTCAGGAACTTGGCTACGTTCAACACGTGATCCTGGATACGGGGAGGTGAGAGCTTTGCTGTGGTAGAACTTAACATTACAACTGTCGAACATGTTTACAGGATGAAGACAGGACCAACAGTTTGCAGATGAATTACTGAAAGAAAACAAACACAAAAAGCACCTCATTCATTAGGCTTTAACCCTGTTCTTAATCCCAGATCCGCATAGTATGTTATAGCAAGCATAACAGATCAGGCTTCTTCCACAAAACAGCTCTCAGTAATACATTATTGCTTCTTTCAGACATCATGCAAATGTATGCCTGGACCAACACATTCTGCATTTTACCTTCAGCTTCTTGAAGCAGAAGAGTACTCTGCTAGACACACATGAAGACTTCATAGCATGACTAGGAACTAGAACTGCCATTCCAGACCGCGTGGAACACTGACCAGTCATTAGTCATACACAAGGAACACCTCAAAGATAACTACCATAAATGCAGCAGGAAGGCCTGCTTGAGCATTAAATCTCTATGTGGGCATTTTATCAAACCAGCTCAGCCTTAAGAGTCCTGCTCTCACATCCCGTGGCAGACCAGGTAAGAGCAAGAATGAAGTATCAAAAAGCCTGAGAGACACAGCTCTACAAGTTGCTGTGACCACCAAAACATCATTTTGTGCGATACCGAGTAGGAAAACACATACCTTGCTTTTCAAAGAAGGCTAGAACTATCCAACTAGTTAAGTTAAAAGAAAAAAAAACCCAACTTGAGACTCTAATGATTTCCTTTTGCTACAAGTTTTTGGGAGCTGAAAGACCAGTAAACAACAAAATATTTAACAGCACATTGGGTTACAGTGCCTGATCACCAGCTCTTAAAAACTCCATACAGACTTCCTTCAACAAACAAAGCAGCCTTCCTCTACTCAAATTTTTTTTTACTGCAAAAATAAAGAGGATTACTCTAAGACTTCATTTTATATTTCTTTTAAATGCTATTACTCTAATAGTATATATATATTTTTAGAGTATATATACTATACTCTAAGAGTAATAGTATATATACTCTAAAAGTATAAGCAGCTCAAAGCTCAGCAAGTGGCTATAACCACAATAGTACTCTAAAAACAAGTCACTTTTTTTTTTTAATCAATAATCACTTCCAGCATATAAGGAAATACATCTCCTCTGCAAAACTGCATCCAGGTTTTAACAGCTTAGCACCCAACCAAGGTGATGATGGGACCAGTGAGTTTCAGATAAAAGAAAAAAGTAACTCTTACATTAAGAATTAACCCTGCTATTTGAACTCAGGTGTGAATATTAGCACGTAGCTAGCAGAACAGGCCAGGCTTTTTCAAAAACAGCGATTCCAGTTTTAAACTCCTTACTCATGCTATGAAATCTCCAGGTGCATCAAGGAGTACCGGTTCTGTTTCACGTTGAAATTGAGAATTGATTGGTCACAGCAACAGTGCTGAGGTGATGTTCTCAAGAGCAAAATTCAACTCTCAAATCACTTAAGGCTCATAAAATCTTGAGCAGGGATGGGGGGAGGAGCGTACTTGACAGCGCGCCAAACTCCACACGCAGGTCAGTACTACATGACTTTTATATTTTTCAGTAACTGCATAAATTTAAAGAACAGCCTGACTTTTAACTCTGCCACGTCCAGAAGAGAAGCCCTCGGCCACACAGCACATCCGTGCCAAGCTCCCGCTCCGCTGGCAGGGGATGGCAAGGCAGCCCCGAGACCTGGCCCCGCGAGGAGGTGGCTGCGCCCTCGATAACCGGGCACCACTCCAGTAGGGCCACTGACCCCGGCAGGCTCCGGCTCAGGAGAACCAGCCCCAGCCCGGGCTCCGCCGCGCTGCGCCACCAACAGGCCACGGTACCTGACAGGCGGACGGTGTTGCAGAACACACCGGGCAGGCGGGGTGGACAGCGCAACAGCAAAAGAAACCACGGCGACTGTTCCAGCGAAACCGGGCACCGTCGCCAAACGAAGGGCGCGGGCGAGAAGCCGCATCGACGACGCCACCGACACCACCGCGGTAGGAGCAACCCCCGCCTCAGCTCCGCAGGGCGCAGCCGGGGCCCAGATGCGGGCTCTGGACCAGCGGCGGCACGGCCCGCTCCCAGCTACCGCCCCGCACCGGGCCCCTGGCAGGGACCCGCCGGCGCCCCCAAAGCACCCGCCGGGCCGGGCCAGGCCGCCGCTCCCCCCGCCCCACGGCCGCCGCTCCCGGCCGCCGCCGGCCCTCTGTACAAGCTCGCCTCTCATTGGGCGCAGCAGCACCCGTCGCCAGCGCGCCCGGCCCACCGACTCTTCCCCTCCCATGGGCCCGCCCCCTCCGCGAGCGCCCCTCTCTCGTTGGCTGCGGCGCCCCTGGGGGGCGCGGCCGGCCCGGACGTCGGCGGGCGCCGCCCCTCGTGCCCCGGGCCCGGCGGTCGCTGTCACCGCGGTTCAGGGAGCCCCGCGCGGCGAGGGGAGCCTGGGGCCCGGCCGGGGCGGGCAGGGCCGCGGCCTGGGCGTGGCTCCTGCCGGGGCAGAGGCCCGCGGCCGGCGGGTCAGGGGCCCGCGGCCTCGTCGGGAGAGACCGGGGGTGGGCGAGGGCGCCGAGGGGCTGCGGGAGAGACCATGCGCCCGCTGCTGGATCTGCTCCTGTTCGTGGCCACGCTCCTCTACGCCTACGCGGAGGCCTTCGTGAAGCTTTTCGTCCCTGTGAAGAGAAAGTCTGTCCGTGGCGAGCTCGTGCTCATCACGGGCGCCGGCCACGGCGTCGGCAGAGCGACCGCGCTCGAGTTCGCCAAGCGCCGGAGCGGGCTGGTTCTGTGGGACATCAACAAGGTAACGGCGCGGCGCGCCTCGGGCTCGTCAGCCTCCGAGGCCGCGGGGCTGGCGGGAGCGCAGGAGGGGCTGCGCGCAGGCCGCGTTCCCGTCGCCCCCGGCCGCGTCGCTCGGGTCCGCGCTGGCACCCCGCGCGCCGGGGGAGGGCTTGGCCCCGCTGCCGCCGGAGGACGCGGGGTCCGGGTCCCGCAGCTGCTCGGCGCTGACCCGCGGGGCAGCGCGCACGGCGCGTCCAAGGGTGCCTGCAAGAGGGAGCGCGCTGCTCCGCAAGCTGCCGCTGGAGCCGCTGCCGCGGCTGGCAGAGAAAGGCGCGCTGAGGCCAGAAGCCCTTCTGCCCGCCGCCCCTCCAGCCGCGGGTGTTTTGCGTGCGTCGCTGGAAGACGCGTCTCTGCTCACGCTGCCGGGCATTGCTGCGGGGAGCTGCGTGTGAGCCCCGCTGCTCGCGGGCACAGTGACACCTGCAGACGGCTCGCTGCTAAACGCTTACGCGAGCCCACGCGCCTCGCCCTAGGTAGCTGGACCCTGGCAGGGGGCAGGTGGACAGATGCAAACACGCAGAATGGCGTTCAGCGGGGGTCAGGGCAGAGCGCTGTGCGTAGGAGGGATCGGCTGCGCGGTGGGTTTGTGGGGCTGGGCAGCAGCGTGCATGAAAGACTTCTGACACAGCGGGTCACAAACTGCAGAGCAGTTTGTCGTGTCATCCTGAGTTTGCAGAAGGTCCCAGCCCACCACAAACCAACCAGCAAACCCCCAAGGCAAGCGTAGCCTAAGGGGACATATAAATAGGGAGGATGGGGTGGAATATTTTCGGTGTCTGTTCAGGCCACCCCTTACGGCGAAGGCCAGGTTCTGGGGGGTGGGAGGAGGCGTGGCACCGGTCTCCCCGTGTGTAAAGGGCCGCTGCCAAGCAGTGTGTTGTCCGTAGGCGCTGAGATGGGGGGAAAAAGGAGTAAACTTAGTAGCGAGCAAGACCTAGCTTGGGTGCTGGGAAATAAGTTGTAAGGGTGGGTGTAAGCACGCACTGAATGCAATGCCAAAGCAGGTGGTGGGTCCCTTGACAAAGGCCTCATTCCTGGGGGCGATCAGCCTTAAGCAGCAGCTGGGGCTGAG
>NW_027448905.1:0-12500 GCF_030867145.1 Opisthocomus hoazin
CCCTAACCCTACCCTAACCCTAACCCTAACCCTAACCCTAACCCTAACCCTAACCCTAACCCTAACCCTAACCCTAACCCTAACCCTAACCCTAACCCTAACCCTAACCCTAACCCTAACCCTAACCCTAACCCTAACCCTAACCCTAACCCTAACCCTAACCCTAACCCTAACCACCCTAACCCTAACCCTAACCCTAACCCTAACCCTAACCCTAACCCTAACCCTAACCCTAACCCTAACCCTAACCCTAACCCTAACCCTAACCCTAACCCTAACCCTAACCCTAACCCTAACCCTAACCCTAACCCTAACCCTAACCCTAACCCTAACCCTAACCCTAACCCTAACCCTAACCCTAACCCTAACCCTAACCCTAACCCTAACCCTAACCCTAACCCTAACCCTAACCCTAACCCTAACCCTAACCCTAACCCTAACCCTAACCCTAACCCTAACCCTAACCCTAACCCTAACCCTAACCCTAACCCTAACCCTAACCCTAACCCTAACCCTAACCCTAACCCTAACCCTAACCCTAACCCTAACCCT
This sequence comes from Opisthocomus hoazin, assembly GCF_030867145.1. NCBI lineage: Eukaryota > Metazoa > Chordata > Aves > Opisthocomiformes > Opisthocomidae > Opisthocomus > Opisthocomus hoazin. The sequence goes on from NW_027448905.1 coordinate 553, forward strand.
AACCCTAACCCTAACCCTAACCCTAACCCTAACCCTAACCCTAACCCTAACCCTAACCCTAACCCTAACCCTAACCCTAACCCTAACCCTAACCCTAACCCTAACCCTAACCCTAACCCTAACCCTAACCCTAACCCTAACCCTAACCCTAACCCTAACCCTAACCCTAACCCTAACCCTAACCCTAACCCTAACCCTAACCCTAACCCTAACCCTAACCCTAACCCTAACCCTAACCCTAACCCTAACCCTAACCCTAACCCTAACCCTAACCCTAACCCTAACCCTAACCCTAACCCTAACCCTAACCCTAACCCTAACCCTAACCCTAACCCTAACCCTAACCCTAACCCTAACCCTAACCCTAACCCTAACCCTAACCCTAACCCTAACCCTAACCCTAACCCTAACCCTAACCCTAACCCTAACCCTAACCCTAACCCTAACCCTAACCCTAACCCTAACCCTAACCCTAACCCTAACCCTAACCCTAACCCTAACCCTAACCCTAACCCTAACCCTAACCCTAACCCTAACCCTAACCCTAACCCTAACCCTAACCCTAACCCTAACCCTAACCCTAACCCTAACCCTAACCCTAACCCTAACCCTAACCCTAACCCTAACCCTAACCCTAACCCTAACCCTAACCCTAACCCTAACCCTAACCCTAACCCTAACCCTAACCCTAACCCTAACCCTAACCCTAACCCTAACCCTAACCCTAACCCTAACCCTAACCCTAACCCTAACCCTAACCCTAACCCTAACCCTAACCCTAACCCTAACCCTAACCCTAACCCTAACCCTAACCCTAACCCTAACCCTAACCCTAACCCTAACCCTAACCCTAACCCTAACCCTAACCCTAACCCTAACCCTAACCCTAACCCTAACCCTAACCCTAACCCTAACCCTAACCCTAACCCTAACCCTAACCCTAACCCTAACCCTAACCCTAACCCTAACCCTAACCCTAACCCTAACCCTAACCCTAACCCTAACCCTAACCCTAACCCTAACCCTAACCCTAACCCTAACCCTAACCCTAACCCTAACCCTAACCCTAACCCTAACCCTAACCCTAACCCTAACCCTAACCCTAACCCTAACCCTAACCCTAACCCTAACCCTAACCCTAACCCTAACCCTAACCCTAACCCTAACCCTAACCCTAACCCTAACCCTAACCCTAACCCTAACCCTAACCCTAACCCTAACCCTAACCCTAACCCTAACCCTAACCCTAACCCTAACCCTAACCCTAACCCTAACCCTAACCCTAACCCTAACCCTAACCCTAACCCTAACCCTAACCCTAACCCTAACCCTAACCCTAACCCTAACCCTAACCCTAACCCTAACCCTAACCCTAACCCTAACCCTAACCCTAACCCTAACCCTAACCCTAACCCTAACCCTAACCCTAACCCTAACCCTAACCCTAACCCTAACCCTAACCCTAACCCTAACCCTAACCCTAACCCTAACCCTAACCCTAACCCTAACCCTAACCCTAACCCTAACCCTAACCCTAACCCTAACCCTAACCCTAACCCTAACCCTAACCCTAACCCTAACCCTAACCCTAACCCTAACCCTAACCCTAACCCTAACCCTAACCCTAACCCTAACCCTAACCCTAACCCTAACCCTAACCCTAACCCTAACCCTAACCCTAACCCTAACCCTAACCCTAACCCTAACCCTAACCCTAACCCTAACCCTAACCCTAACCCTAACCCTAACCCTAACCCTAACCTAACCCTAACCCTAACCCTAACCCTAACCCTAACCCTAACCCTAACCCTAACCCTAACCCTAACCCTAACCCTAACCCTAACCCTAACCCTAACCCTAACCCTAACCCTAACCCTAACCCTAACCCTAACCCTAACCCTAACCCTAACCCTAACCCTAACCCTAACCCTAACCCTAACCCTAACCCTAACCCTAACCCTAACCCTAACCCTAACCCTAACCCTAACCCTAACCCTAACCCTAACCCTAACCCTAACCCTAACCCTAACCCTAACCCTAACCCTAACCCTAACCCTAACCCTAACCCTAACCCTAACCCTAACCCTAACCCTAACCCTAACCCTAACCCTAACCCTAACCCTAACCCTAACCCTAACCCTAACCCTAACCCTAACCCTAACCCTAACCCTAACCCTAACCCTAACCCTAACCCTAACCCTAACCCTAACCCTAACCCTAACCCTAACCCTAACCCTAACCCTAACCCTAACCCTAACCCTAACCCTAACCCTAACCCTAACCCTAACCCTAACCCTAACCCTAACCCTAACCCTAACCCTAACCCTAACCCTAACCCTAACCCTAACCCTAACCCTAACCCTAACCCTAACCCTAACCCTAACCCTAACCCTAACCCTAACCCTAACCCTAACCCTAACCCTAACCCTAACCCTAACCCTAACCCTAACCCTAACCCTAACCCTAACCCTAACCCTAACCCTAACCCTAACCCTAACCCTAACCCTAACCCTAACCCTAACCCTAACCCTAACCCTAACCCTAACCCTAACCCTAACCCTAACCCTAACCCTAACCCTAACCCTAACCCTAACCCTAACCCTAACCCTAACCCTAACCCTAACCCTAACCCTAACCCTAACCCTAACCCTAACCCTAACCCTAACCCTAACCCTAACCCTAACCCTAACCCTAACCCTAACCCTAACCCTAACCCTAACCCTAACCCTAACCCTAACCCTAACCCTAACCCTAACCCTAACCCTAACCCTAACCCTAACCCTAACCCTAACCCTAACCCTAACCCTAACCCTAACCCTAACCCTAACCCTAACCCTAACCCTAACCCTAACCCTAACCCTAACCCTAACCCTAACCCTAACCCTAACCCTAACCCTAACCCTAACCCTAACCCTAACCCTAACCCTAACCCTAACCCTAACCCTAACCCTAACCCTAACCCTAACCCTAACCCTAACCCTAACCCTAACCCTAACCCTAACCCTAACCCTAACCCTAACCCTAACCCTAACCCTAACCCTAACCCTAACCCTAACCCTAACCCTAACCCTAACCCTAACCCTAACCCTAACCCTAACCCTAACCCTAACCCTAACCCTAACCCTAACCCTAACCCTAACCCTAACCCTAACCCTAACCCTAACCCTAACCCTAACCCTAACCCTAACCCTAACCCTAACCCTAACCCTAACCCTAACCCTAACCCTAACCCTAACCCTAACCCTAACCCTAACCCTAACCCTAACCCTAACCCTAACCCTAACCCTAACCCTAACCCTAACCCTAACCCTAACCCTAACCCTAACCCTAACCCTAACCCTAACCCTAACCCTAACCCTAACCCTAACCCTAACCCTAACCCTAACCCTAACCCTAACCCTAACCCTAACCCTAACCCTAACCCTAACCCTAACCCTAACCCTAACCCTAACCCTAACCCTAACCCTAACCCTAACCCTAACCCTAACCCTAACCCTAACCCTAACCCTAACCCTAACCCTAACCCTAACCCTAACCCTAACCCTAACCCTAACCCTAACCCTAACCCTAACCCTAACCCTAACCCTAACCCTAACCCTAACCCTAACCCTAACCCTAACCCTAACCCTAACCCTAACCCTAACCCTAACCCTAACCCTAACCCTAACCCTAACCCTAACCCTAACCCTAACCCTAACCCTAACCCTAACCCTAACCCTAACCCTAACCCTAACCCTAACCCTAACCCTAACCCTAACCCTAACCCTAACCCTAACCCTAACCCTAACCCTAACCCTAACCCTAACCCTAACCCTAACCCTAACCCTAACCCTAACCCTAACCCTAACCCTAACCCTAACCCTAACCCTAACCCTAACCCTAACCCTAACCCTAACCCTAACCCTAACCCTAACCCTAACCCTAACCCTAACCCTAACCCTAACCCTAACCCTAACCCTAACCCTAACCCTAACCCTAACCCTAACCCTAACCCTAACCCTAACCCTAACCCTAACCCTAACCCTAACCCTAACCCTAACCCTAACCCTAACCCTAACCCTAACCCTAACCCTAACCCTAACCCTAACCCTAACCCTAACCCTAACCCTAACCCTAACCCTAACCCTAACCCTAACCCTAACCCTAACCCTAACCCTAACCCTAACCCTAACCCTAACCCTAACCCTAACCCTAACCCTAACCCTAACCCTAACCCTAACCCTAACCCTAACCCTAACCCTAACCCTAACCCTAACCCTAACCCTAACCCTAACCCTAACCCTAACCCTAACCCTAACCCTAACCCTAACCCTAACCCTAACCCTAACCCTAACCCTAACCCTAACCCTAACCCTAACCCTAACCCTAACCCTAACCCTAACCCTAACCCTAACCCTAACCCTAACCCTAACCCTAACCCTAACCCTAACCCTAACCCTAACCCTAACCCTAACCCTAACCCTAACCCTAACCCTAACCCTAACCCTAACCCTAACCCTAACCCTAACCCTAACCCTAACCCTAACCCTAACCCTAACCCTAACCCTAACCCTAACCCTAACCCTAACCCTAACCCTAACCCTAACCCTAACCCTAACCCTAACCCTAACCCTAACCCTAACCCTAACCCTAACCCTAACCCTAACCCTAACCCTAACCCTAACCCTAACCCTAACCCTAACCCTAACCCTAACCCTAACCCTAACCCTAACCCTAACCCTAACCCTAACCCTAACCCTAACCCTAACCCTAACCCTAACCCTAACCCTAACCCTAACCCTAACCCTAACCCTAACCCTAACCCTAACCCTAACCCTAACCCTAACCCTAACCCTAACCCTAACCCTAACCCTAACCCTAACCCTAACCCTAACCCTAACCCTAACCCTAACCCTAACCCTAACCCTAACCCTAACCCTAACCCTAACCCTAACCCTAACCCTAACCCTAACCCTAACCCTAACCCTAACCCTAACCCTAACCCTAACCCTAACCCTAACCCTAACCCTAACCCTAACCCTAACCCTAACCCTAACCCTAACCCTAACCCTAACCCTAACCCTAACCCTAACCCTAACCCTAACCCTAACCCTAACCCTAACCCTAACCCTAACCCTAACCCTAACCCTAACCCTAACCCTAACCCTAACCCTAACCCTAACCCTAACCCTAACCCTAACCCTAACCCTCTAACCCTAACCCTAACCCTAACCCTAACCCTAACCCTAACCCTAACCCTAACCCTAACCCTAACCCTAACCCTAACCCTAACCCTAACCCTAACCCTAACCCTAACCCTAACCCTAACCCTAACCCTAACCCTAACCCTAACCCTAACCCTAACCCTAACCCTAACCCTAACCCTAACCCTAACCCTAACCCTAACCCTAACCCTAACCCTAACCCTAACCCTAACCCTAACCCTAACCCTAACCCTAACCCTAACCCTAACCCTAACCCTAACCCTAACCCTAACCCTAACCCTAACCCTAACCCTAACCCTAACCCTAACCCTAACCCTAACCCTAACCCTAACCCTAACCCTAACCCTAACCCTAACCCTAACCCTAACCCTAACCCTAACCCTAACCCTAACCCTAACCCTAACCCTAACCCTAACCCTAACCCTAACCCTAACCCTAACCCTAACCCTAACCCTAACCCTAACCCTAACCCTAACCCTAACCCTAACCCTAACCCTAACCCTAACCCTAACCCTAACCCTAACCCTAACCCTAACCCTAACCCTAACCCTAACCCTAACCCTAACCCTAACCCTAACCCTAACCCTAACCCTAACCCTAACCCTAACCCTAACCCTAACCCTAACCCTAACCCTAACCCTAACCCTAACCCTAACCCTAACCCTAACCCTAACCCTAACCCTAACCCTAACCCTAACCCTAACCCTAACCCTAACCCTAACCCTAACCCTAACCCTAACCCTAACCCTAACCCTAACCCTAACCCTAACCCTAACCCTAACCCTAACCCTAACCCTAACCCTAACCCTAACCCTAACCCTAACCCTAACCCTAACCCTAACCCTAACCCTAACCCTAACCCTAACCCTAACCCTAACCCTAACCCTAACCCTAACCCTAACCCTAACCCTAACCCTAACCCTAACCCTAACCCTAACCCTAACCCTAACCCTAACCCTAACCCTAACCCTAACCCTAACCCTAACCCTAACCCTAACCCTAACCCTAACCCTAACCCTAACCCTAACCCTAACCCTAACCCTAACCCTAACCCTAACCCTAACCCTAACCCTAACCCTAACCCTAACCCTAACCCTAACCCTAACCCTAACCCTAACCCTAACCCTAACCCTAACCCTAACCCTAACCCTAACCCTAACCCTAACCCTAACCCTAACCCTAACCCTAACCCTAACCCTAACCCTAACCCTAACCCTAACCCTAACCCTAACCCTAACCCTAACCCTAACCCTAACCCTAACCCTAACCCTAACCCTAACCCTAACCCTAACCCTAACCCTAACCCTAACCCTAACCCTAACCCTAACCCTAACCCTAACCCTAACCCTAACCCTAACCCTAACCCTAACCCTAACCCTAACCCTAACCCTAACCCTAACCCTAACCCTAACCCTAACCCTAACCCTAACCCTAACCCTAACCCTAACCCTAACCCTAACCCTAACCCTAACCCTAACCCTAACCCTAACCCTAACCCTAACCCTAACCCTAACCCTAACCCTAACCCTAACCCTAACCCTAACCCTAACCCTAACCCTAACCCTAACCCTAACCCTAACCCTAACCCTAACCCTAACCCTAACCCTAACCCTAACCCTAACCCTAACCCTAACCCTAACCCTAACCCTAACCCTAACCCTAACCCTAACCCTAACCCTAACCCTAACCCTAACCCTAACCCTAACCCTAACCCTAACCCTAACCCTAACCCTAACCCTAACCCTAACCCTAACCCTAACCCTAACCCTAACCCTAACCCTAACCCTAACCCTAACCCTAACCCTAACCCTAACCCTAACCCTAACCCTAACCCTAACCCTAACCCTAACCCTAACCCTAACCCTAACCCTAACCCTAACCCTAACCCTAACCCTAACCCTAACCCTAACCCTAACCCTAACCCTAACCCTAACCCTAACCCTAACCCTAACCCTAACCCTAACCCTAACCCTAACCCTAACCCTAACCCTAACCCTAACCCTAACCCTAACCCTAACCCTAACCCTAACCCTAACCCTAACCCTAACCCTAACCCTAACCCTAACCCTAACCCTAACCCTAACCCTAACCCTAACCCTAACCCTAACCCTAACCCTAACCCTAACCCTAACCCTAACCCTAACCCTAACCCTAACCCTAACCCTAACCCTAACCCTAACCCTAACCCTAACCCTAACCCTAACCCTAACCCTAACCCTAACCCTAACCCTAACCCTAACCCTAACCCTAACCCTAACCCTAACCCTAACCCTAACCCTAACCCTAACCCTAACCCTAACCCTAACCCTAACCCTAACCCTAACCCTAACCCTAACCCTAACCCTAACCCTAACCCCTAACCCTAACCCTAACCCTAACCCTAACCCTAACCCTAACCCTAACCCTAACCCTAACCCTAACCCTAACCCTAACCCTAACCCTAACCCTAACCCTAACCCTAACCCTAACCCTAACCCTAACCCTAACCCTAACCCTAACCCTAACCCTAACCCTAACCCTAACCCTAACCCTAACCCTAACCCTAACCCTAACCCTAACCCTAACCCTAACCCTAACCCTAACCCTAACCCTAACCCTAACCCTAACCCTAACCCTAACCCTAACCCTAACCCTAACCCTAACCCTAACCCTAACCCTAACCCTAACCCTAACCCTAACCCTAACCCTAACCCTAACCCTAACCCTAACCCTAACCCTAACCCTAACCCTAACCCTAACCCTAACCCTAACCCTAACCCTAACCCTAACCCTAACCCTAACCCTAACCCTAACCCTAACCCTAACCCTAACCCTAACCCTAACCCTAACCCTAACCCTAACCCTAACCCTAACCCTAACCCTAACCCTAACCCTAACCCTAACCCTAACCCTAACCCTAACCCTAACCCTAACCCTAACCCTAACCCTAACCCTAACCCTAACCCTAACCCTAACCCTAACCCTAACCCTAACCCTAACCCTAACCCTAACCCTAACCCTAACCCTAACCCTAACCCTAACCCTAACCCTAACCCTAACCCTAACCCTAACCCTAACCCTAACCCTAACCCTAACCCTAACCCTAACCCTAACCCTAACCCTAACCCTAACCCTAACCCTAACCCTAACCCTAACCCTAACCCTAACCCTAACCCTAACCCTAACCCTAACCCTAACCCTAACCCTAACCCTAACCCTAACCCTAACCCTAACCCTAACCCTAACCCTAACCCTAACCCTAACCCTAACCCTAACCCTAACCCTAACCCTAACCCTAACCCTAACCCTAACCCTAACCCTAACCCTAACCCTAACCCTAACCCTAACCCTAACCCTAACCCTAACCCTAACCCTAACCCTAACCCTAACCCTAACCCTAACCCTAACCCTAACCCTAACCCTAACCCTAACCCTAACCCTAACCCTAACCCTAACCCTAACCCTAACCCTAACCCTAACCCTAACCCTAACCCTAACCCTAACCCTAACCCTAACCCTAACCCTAACCCTAACCCTAACCCTAACCCTAACCCTAACCCTAACCCTAACCCTAACCCTAACCCTAACCCTAACCCTAACCCTAACCCTAACCCTAACCCTAACCCTAACCCTAACCCTAACCCTAACCCTAACCCTAACCCTAACCCTAACCCTAACCCTAACCCTAACCCTAACCCTAACCCTAACCCTAACCCTAACCCTAACCCTAACCCTAACCCTAACCCTAACCCTAACCCTAACCCTAACCCTAACCCTAACCCTAACCCTAACCCTAACCCTAACCCTAACCCTAACCCTAACCCTAACCCTAACCCTAACCCTAACCCTAACCCTAACCCTAACCCTAACCCTAACCCTAACCCTAACCCTAACCCTAACCCTAACCCTAACCCTAACCCTAACCCTAACCCTAACCCTAACCCTAACCCTAACCCTAACCCTAACCCTAACCCTAACCCTAACCCTAACCCTAACCCTAACCCTAACCCTAACCCTAACCCTAACCCTAACCCTAACCCTAACCCTAACCCTAACCCTAACCCTAACCCTAACCCTAACCCTAACCCTAACCCTAACCCTAACCCTAACCCTAACCCTAACCCTAACCCTAACCCTAACCCTAACCCTAACCCTAACCCTAACCCTAACCCTAACCCTAACCCTAACCCTAACCCTAACCCTAACCCTAACCCTAACCCTAACCCTAACCCTAACCCTAACCCTAACCCTAACCCTAACCCTAACCCTAACCCTAACCCTAACCCTAACCCTAACCCTAACCCTAACCCTAACCCTAACCCTAACCCTAACCCTAACCCTAACCCTAACCCTAACCCTAACCCTAACCCTAACCCTAACCCTAACCCTAACCCTAACCCTAACCCTAACCCTAACCCTAACCCTAACCCTAACCCTAACCCTAACCCTAACCCTAACCCTAACCCTAACCCTAACCCTAACCCTAACCCTAACCCTAACCCTAACCCTAACCCTAACCCTAACCCTAACCCTAACCCTAACCCTAACCCTAACCCTAACCCTAACCCTAACCCTAACCCTAACCCTAACCCTAACCCTAACCCTAACCCTAACCCTAACCCTAACCCTAACCCTAACCCTAACCCTAACCCTAACCCTAACCCTAACCCTAACCCTAACCCTAACCCTAACCCTAACCCTAACCCTAACCCTAACCCTAACCCTAACCCTAACCCTAACCCTAACCCTAACCCTAACCCTAACCCTAACCCTAACCCTAACCCTAACCCTAACCCTAACCCTAACCCTAACCCTAACCCTAACCCTAACCCTAACCCTAACCCTAACCCTAACCCTAACCCTAACCCTAACCCTAACCCTAACCCTAACCCTAACCCTAACCCTAACCCTAACCCTAACCCTAACCCTAACCCTAACCCTAACCCTAACCCTAACCCTAACCCTAACCCTAACCCTAACCCTAACCCTAACCCTAACCCTAACCCTAACCCTAACCCTAACCCTAACCCTAACCCTAACCCTAACCCTAACCCTAACCCTAACCCTAACCCTAACCCTAACCCTAACCCTAACCCTAACCCTAACCCTAACCCTAACCCTAACCCTAACCCTAACCCTAACCCTAACCCTAACCCTAACCCTAACCCTAACCCTAACCCTAACCCTAACCCTAACCCTAACCCTAACCCTAACCCTAACCCTAACCCTAACCCTAACCCTAACCCTAACCCTAACCCTAACCCTAACCCTAACCCTAACCCTAACCCTAACCCTAACCCTAACCCTAACCCTAACCCTAACCCTAACCCTAACCCTAACCCTAACCCTAACCCTAACCCTAACCCTAACCCTAACCCTAACCCTAACCCTAACCCTAACCCTAACCCTAACCCTAACCCTAACCCTAACCCTAACCCTAACCCTAACCCTAACCCTAACCCTAACCCTAACCCTAACCCTAACCCTAACCCTAACCCTAACCCTAACCCTAACCCTAACCCTAACCCTAACCCTAACCCTAACCCTAACCCTAACCCTAACCCTAACCCTAACCCTAACCCTAACCCTAACCCTAACCCTAACCCTAACCCTAACCCTAACCCTAACCCTAACCCTAACCCTAACCCTAACCCTAACCCTAACCCTAACCCTAACCCTAACCCTAACCCTAACCCTAACCCTAACCCTAACCCTAACCCTAACCCTAACCCTAACCCTAACCCTAACCCTAACCCTAACCCTAACCCTAACCCTAACCCTAACCCTAACCCTAACCCTAACCCTAACCCTAACCCTAACCCTAACCCTAACCCTAACCCTAACCCTAACCCTAACCCTAACCCTAACCCTAACCCTAACCCTAACCCTAACCCTAACCCTAACCCTAACCCTAACCCTAACCCTAACCCTAACCCTAACCCTAACCCTAACCCTAACCCTAACCCTAACCCTAACCCTAACCCTAACCCTAACCCTAACCCTAACCCTAACCCTAACCCTAACCCTAACCCTAACCCTAACCCTAACCCTAACCCTAACCCTAACCCTAACCCTAACCCTAACCCTAACCCTAACCCTAACCCTAACCCTAACCCTAACCCTAACCCTAACCCTAACCCTAACCCTAACCCTAACCCTAACCCTAACCCTAACCCTAACCCTAACCCTAACCCTAACCCTAACCCTAACCCTAACCCTAACCCTAACCCTAACCCTAACCCTAACCCTAACCCTAACCCTAACCCTAACCCTAACCCTAACCCTAACCCTAACCCTAACCCTAACCCTAACCCTAACCCTAACCCTAACCCTAACCCTAACCCTAACCCTAACCCTAACCCTAACCCTAACCCTAACCCTAACCCTAACCCTAACCCTAACCCTAACCCTAACCCTAACCCTAACCCTAACCCTAACCCTAACCCTAACCCTAACCCTAACCCTAACCCTAACCCTAACCCTAACCCTAACCCTAACCCTAACCCTAACCCTAACCCTAACCCTAACCCTAACCCTAACCCTAACCCTAACCCTAACCCTAACCCTAACCCTAACCCTAACCCTAACCCTAACCCTAACCCTAACCCTAACCCTAACCCTAACCCTAACCCTAACCCTAACCCTAACCCTAACCCTAACCCTAACCCTAACCCTAACCCTAACCCTAACCCTAACCCTAACCCTAACCCTAACCCTAACCCTAATGACCCTAACCCTAACCCTAACCCTAACCCTAATGACCCT
>NW_027448905.1:20000-77919 GCF_030867145.1 Opisthocomus hoazin
TGGAGGACTTCCGGACCATAGAGTTTCTCTCTGGAACCATAGATATGGAGCTCCGTGGCTCTGGAGGACTTCCGGACCATAGAGTTGACGGCCGGAACCATAGAGATGCAGTTCTGGTGCTGTGGAGGACTTTCGGACAATAGAGTTGACGGCCGGAACCATAGAGATGCAGTTCCGGTGCTTTGGAGGACTTCCGGACCATAGAGTTCCGTGCCGGAACCATAGAGACGCTGTTCCGGTGCGCGGGAGGACTTCCGGACCGTAGAGTTCCGCGCCGGAACCATAGAGACGCTGTTCTGGTGCGCGGGAGGACTTCCGGACCATAGAGTTCCGCGCCGGAACCATAGAGACGCTGTTCCGGTGCCCCGGAGGACTTCCGGACCATAGAGTTCCGTGCCGGAACCATAGAGACGCTGTTCCGGTGCGCGGGAGGACTTCCGGACCATAGAGTTCCGTGCCGGAACCATAGAGACGCTGTTCCGGTGCGCGGGAGGACTTCCGGACCATAGAGTTCCGTGCCGGAACCATAGAGACGCTGTTCCGGTGCGCGGGAGGACTTCCGGACCATAGAGTTCCATGCCGGAACCATAGAGACGCTGTTCCGGTGCCCCGGAGGACTTCCGGACCATAGAGTTTCGCGCCGCAACCATAGAGACGCTGTTCCTGTGCCCCGGAGGACTTCCGGACCATAGAGTTCCGCGCCGGAACCATAGAGTCGCTGTTCCGGTGCGCGGGAGGACTTCCGGACCATAGAGTTCCGCGCTGGAACCACAGAGACGCTGTTCCGGTGCGCGGGAGGACTTCCGGACCATAGAGTTCCGTGCCGGAACCATAGAGATGCTGTTCCGGTGCGCGGGAGGACTTCCGGACCATAGAGTTCCGTGCCGCAACCATAGAGACGCTGTTCCGGTGCCCCGGAGGACTTCCGGACCATAGAGTTCCGTGCCGGAACCATAGAGACGCTGTTCCGGTGCCCCGGAGGACTTCCGGACCATAGAGTTCCGCGCCGGAACCATAGATATGGAGTTCCGGGGCTTTGGAGGACTTTCGGACCATAGAGTTGACGGCCGGAACCATAGAGTTGCAGTTCCGGTGCTTTGGGGGACTTTCGGACCATGGAGTTGACGGCCGGAACCATAGAGATGCAGTTCCGGTGCTTTGGGGGACTTTCGGACCATAGAGCTTCTCTCCGGAACCATAGAGATGCAGTTCCAGTCCTTTGGAGGACTTCCGGACCATAGAGTTTCTCTCCGGAACCATAGAGATGCAGTTCCAGTGCTCTGGAGGACTTCCGGACCATAGAGTTTCTCTCCGGAACCATAGATATGGAGTTCCGGGGCTTTGGAGGACTTTCGGACCATAGAGTTGACGGCCGGAACCATAGAGTTGCAGTTCCGGTGCTTTGGAGGACTTTCGGACCATGGAGTTGACGGCCGGAACCATAGAGATGCAGTTGCGGTGCTTTGGAGGACTTCCGGACCATAGAGTTTCTCTCCGGAACCATAGAGATGAACTTCCGGTACTGTGGAGGACTTCCGGACCATAGAGTTTCTCTCTGGAACCTTAGAGATGCACTTCCGGTGCTCTGGAGGACTTCCGGACCATAGAGTTTCTCTCCGGAACCATAGATATGCAGTTCCGGGGCTTTGGAGGACTTCCGGACCATAGAGTTGACGGCCGGAACCATAGAGTTGCAGTTCCGGTGCTTTGGAGGACTTCCGGACCATAGAGTTTCTCTCCGGAACCATAGAGATGCAGTTCCGGTGCTTTGGAGGACTTTCGGACCATGGAGTTGACGGCCGGAACCATAGAGATGCAGTTCCGGTGCTGTGGAGGACTGCCGGACTATAGAGTTTCTCTACAGAACCATAGAGATGCAGTACCGGTGCTTTGGAGGACTTCCGGACCATAGAGGTGACGGCAGAAACCATAGAGATGCAGTTCCGGTTCTTTGGGGGACTTCCGGACCATAGAGCTTCTCTCCAGAACCATAGAGATGCAGTTCCAGTCCTTTGGGGGACTTCCGGACCATAGAGTTTCTCTCTGGAACCTTAGAGATGCAGTTCCGGTGCTCTGGAGGACTTCCGGACCATAGAGTTTCTCTCCGGAACCATAGATATGGAGCTCCGTGGCTCTGGAGGACTTCCGGACCATAGAGTTGACGGCCGGAACCATAGAGATGCAGTTCTGGTGCTGTGGAGGACTTTCGGACAATAGAGTTGACGGCCGGAACCATAGAGATGCAGTTCCGGTGCGCGGGAGGACTTCCGGACCATAGAGTTCCGTGCCGGAACCATAGAGACGCTGTTCCGGTGCGCGGGAGGACTTCCGGACCGTAGAGTTATGTGCCGGAACCATAGAGACGCTGTTCTGGTGCGCGGGAGGACTTCCGGACCATAGAGTTCCGTGCCGGAACCATAGAGACGCTGTTCCGGTGCGCAGGAGGACTTCCGGACCATAGAGTTATGTGCCGGAACCATAGAGACGCTGTTCTGGTGCGCGGGAGGACTTCCGGACCATAGAGTTCCGTGCCGGAACCATAGAGACGCTGTTCCGGTGCCCCGGAGGACTTCCGGACCATAGAGTTCCGTGCCGGAACCATAGAGTCGCTGTTCCGGTGCACGGGAGGACTTCCGGACCATAGAGTTCCGCGCTGGAACCATAGAGACGCTGTTCCGGTGCGCGGGAGGACTTCCGGACCATAGAGTTCCGTGCCGGAACCATAGAGACGCTGTTCCGGTGCGCGGGAGGACTTCCGGACCATAGAGTTCCGTGCCGCTACCATAGAGACGCTGTTCCGGTGCGCGGGAGGACTTCCGGACCATAGAATTCCGTGCCGGAACCATAGAGACGCTGTTCCGGTGCCCCGGAGGACTTCCGGACCATAGAGTTCCGTGCCGGAACCATAGATATGGAGTTCCGGGGCTTTGCAGGACTTTCGGACCATAGAGTTGACGGCCGGAACCATAGAGTTGCAGTTCCGGTGCTTTGGAGGACTTTCGGACCATGGAGTTGACGGCCGGAACCATAGAGATGCAGTTGCGGTGCTTTGGAGGACTTCCGGACCATAGAGTTTCTCTCCGGAACCATAGAGATGCAGTTCTGGTGCTGTGGAGGACTTTCGGACAATAGAGTTGACGGCCGGAACCATAGAGATGCAGTTCCGGTGCTTTGGAGGACTTCCGGACCATAGAGTTGACGGCCGGAACCATAGAGTTGCAGTTCCGGTGCTCTGGAGGACTTCCGGACCATAGAGTTTCTCTCCGGAACCATAGATATGGAGTTCCGGGGCTTTGGAGGACTTCCGGACCATAGAGTTGACGGCCGGAACCATAGAGTTGCAGTTCCGGTGCTTTGGAGGACTTCCGGACCATAGAGTTTCGCTCCGGAACCATAGAGATGCAGTTGCGGTGCTTTGGAGGACTTCCGGACCATAGAGTTTCTCTCCGGAACCATAGAGATGAAGTTCCGGTACTGTGGAGGACTTCCGGACCATAGAGTTTCTCCCCGGAACCATAGATACGGAGTCCCGGTGCTCTGGAGGACTTCCGGACCATAGAGTTTCTCTCCGGAGCCATAGATATGGAGTTCCGGGGCTTTGGAGGACTTCCGGACCATAGAGTTGACGGCCGGAACCATAGAGTTGCAGTTCCGGTGCTTTGGAGAACTTCCGGACCATAGAGTTTCCCTCCGGAACCATAGAGATGAAGTTCCGGGGCTTTGGAGGACTTCCGGACCATAGAGTTGACGGCCGGAACCATAGAGTTGCAGTTCCGGTGCTTTGGAGGACTTTCGGACCATGGAGTTGACGGCCGGAACCATAGAGATGCAGTTCCGGTGCTTTGGGGGACTTTCGGACCATAGAGCTTCTCTCCGGAACCATAGAGTTGCTGTTCCGGTGCTTTGGAGGACTTCCGGACCATAGAGTTTCTCTCTGGAACCATAGAGATGCAGTTCCGGTGCTGTGGAGGACTTCCGGACCATAGAGTTTTTCTCCGGAACCATAGAGACGGAGTTCCGGGGCTTTGGAGGACTTCCGGACCATAGAGTTTTTCTCCGGAATCATAGAGATGAAGTTCTGGTACTGTGGAGGACTTCCGGACCATAGAGTTTCTCTCTGGAACCTTAGAGAAGCAGTTCCGGTGCTGTGGAGGACTTCTGGACCATAGAGTTTCTCTCTGGAACCATAGATATGGAGCTCCGTGGCTCTGGAGGACTTCCGGACCATAGAGTTTCTCTCCGGAACCATAGATATGGAGTTCCGGGGCTTTGGAGGACTTCCAGACCATAGAGTTGACGGCCGGAACCATAGAGTTGCAGTTCCGGTGCTTTGGAGGACTTCCGGACCATAGAGTTTCTCTCCGGAACCATAGAGATGAAGTTCCGGTACTGTGGAGGACTTCCGGACCATAGAGTTTCTCTCTGGAACCATAGATATGGAGCTCCGTGGCTCTGGAGGACTTCCGGACCATAGAGTTGACGGCCGGAACCATAGAGTTGCAGTTCTGGTGCTGTGGAGGACTTTCGGACAATAGAGTTGACGGCCGGAACCATAGAGATGCAGTTCCAGTGCTTTGGGGGACTTTCGGACCATAGAGCTTCTCTCCGGAACCATAGAGATGCAGTTCCGGTGCTCTGGAGGACTTCCGGACCATAGAGTTTATCTCCGGAACCACAGAGATGAAGTTCCGGTACTGTGGAGGACTTCCGGACCATAGAGTTTCTCTCTGGAACCCTAAAGATGCAGTTCCGGTGCTCTGGAGGACTTCCGGACCATAGAGTTTCTCTCCGGAACCATAGATATGGAGTGCCGGGGCTTTGGAGGACTTCCGGACCATAGAGTTGACGGCCGGAACCATAGAGTTGCAGTTCCGGTGCTTTGGAGGACTTCCGGACCATAGAGTTTCTCTCTGGAACCATAGAGATGCAGTTCCGGTGCTTTGGAGGACTTCCGGACCATAGAGTTTCTCTCCGGAACCATAGAGACGCAGTTCCGGTGCTTTGGAGGACTTTTGGACCATAGAGTTTTTCTCCGGAACCATAGAGATGCAGTTCCGGTGCTCTGGAGGACTTCCGGACCATAGAGTTTCTCTCTGGAACCATAGATATGGAGCTCCGTGGCTCTGGAGGACTTCCGGACAATAGAGTTGACGGCCGGAACCGTAGAGTTGCAGCTCCGGTGCTTTGGAGGACTTCCGGACCATAGAGTTTCGCTCCGGAACCATAGAGATGCAGTGCCGGTGCTTTGGAGGACTTCCGGACCATAGAGCTTCTCTCCGGAACCATAGAGTTGCTGTTCCGGTGCTTTGGAGGACTTCCGGACCATAGAGTTTCTCTCCGGAACCATAGAGATGAAGTTCCGGTACTGTGGAGGACTTCCGGACCATAGAGTTTCTCTCCGGAACCATAGATATGGAGTTCCGGGGCTTTGGAGGACTTCCGGACCATGGAGTTGACGGCCGGAACCATAGAGATGCAGTTCCGGTGCTGTGGAGGACTGCCGGACCATAGAGGTGACGGCAGAAACCATAGAGATGCAGTGCCGGTGCTGTGGAGGACTTCCGTACCATAGAGTTGCTCTCCGGAACCATAGAGATGCAGTTCCGGTGCTCTGGAGGACTTCCGTACCATAGAGTTTCTCTCCGGAACCATAGAGATGCAGTTCCGGTGCTCTGGAGGACTTCCGGACCATAGAGTTTCTCTCTGTAACCATAGATATGAAGCTCCGGAACTGCATCTCTATGGTTCCAGATAGAAACTCTATGGTCCGGAAGTCCTCCAGAGCTCCGGAACTCCGTCTCTATGGTTCGAGAGAAACTCTATGGTCCGGAAGTCCTCCACAGCACCGGAACTGCATCTCTATTGTTCCAGAGAGAAACTCTATGGTCCGGAAGTCCTCCAAAGCACCGGAACAGCAACTCTATGGTTCTGGAGAGGAGCTGTATGGTCCTAAAGTCCTCCAAAGGACTGGAACTGCATCTCTATGGTTCCGGCCGTCAACTCTATGGTCCGAAAGTCCTCCACAGCACCGGAACTGCATCTCTATGGTTCCGGCCGTCAACTCTATGGTCCAAAAGTCCCCCAAAGCACCGGAACTGCATCTCTATGGTTCCGGCCGTCAACTCTATAGTCCGGAAGTCCTCCAAAGCACCGCAACTCCATCTCTATGGTTCCGGCCGTCAACTCTATGGTCTGAAAGTCCTCTACAGCAACGTAACTCTATCTCTATGGTTCCGGAGAGAAACTCTATGGTCCGAAAGTCCTCCACAGCACCGGAACTGCATCTCTATGGTTCCAGAGATAAACTCTATGGTCTGAAAGTCCTCCACAGCAACATAACTCCATCTCTATGGTTCCGGAGAGAAACTCTATTGTACCAAAGTCCTCCAAAGCACCGGAACTCCGTCTCTATGGTTCAGACCGTCAACTCTACAGTCCGAAAGTCCTCCAAAGGACCGGAACTGCATCTCTATGGTTTCAGCCATCAACTCTATGGTCCGGAAGTCCCCCAAAGCACCGGAACTGCATCTCTATGGTTCCAGCCGTCAACTCTATGGTCCGAAAGTCCTCCACAGCACCGGAACTGCATCTCTATGGTTCCGGCCGTCAACTCTATGGTCTGAAAGTCCTCCACAGCAACGTAACTGCATCTCTATGGTTCCGGAGAGAAACTCTATGGTACCAAAGTCCTCCAAAGCACCGGAACTCCGTCTCTATGGTTCAGACCGTCAACTCTACGGTCCGAAAGTCCTCCAAAGGACCGGAACTGCATCTCTACATTTCCGGCCGTCAACTCTATGGTCCAGAAGTCCCCCAAAGCACCGTAACTGCATCTCTATGGTTCCGACCGTCAACTCTATGGTCCGAAAGTCCTCCAAAGCACCAGAACTGCATCTCTATGGTTCCGGCCGTCAACTCTATGGTCCGGAAGTCCTCCACAGCACCGGAAGTCCATCTCTATGGTTCCGGTCCTCATCTCTATGGTCCGGAAGTCCTCCAAAGCACCGGAACTCCATCTTTATGGTTCCGGAGAGAAACTCTATGGTCCGGAAATCCTCCACAGCACCGGAACTGCATCTCTATGGTTCCGGAGAGAAACTCTATGGTCCGGAAATCCTCCACAGCACCAGAACTGCATCTCTATGGTTCCGGAGAGAAACTCTATGGTCCGGAAGTGCTCCAGGGCATTGGAACTGCATCTCTATGGTTTTGGCCGTCAACTCTACGGTCCGGAAGTCCTCCACAGCACCGGAACTCCATCTCTATGGTTCCGGCCGTCAACTCTATGGTCTTGAAAAAACCCATACAACTTCCACCCAAAAGGGCCATGCTAATCAACACAGGACCACCCCGTGCTGGGACTGTTCCATCCCTACTAGAATTGCTACACAAACACACAAAGCATCTCTACCTCAAACGCACACACTCTCTACAGACATGACCTCGGGACACCAGACTACCACACAGGGGACTGTTACTGCTACACTAAGATACACAGCCTGACAATAAACACAACAATGCTGAGGCTATGTGGCAGGGACCCTCTGGTGTGCCCTGCCTTGAGAGCACCTCGGCTTTGGCTAAAAGACAGGGGACTGAGTCAGTCATCGATGGAGACTGAGTGCCACAAAAGCAATAGAACTAGGATGTCGCAGGAAATAAACCCCTGGGATAACTGTCAAGAACAGTCAGCAAGGAAACACCTGCTGGTAAAGCCCTAGCTGCAAAGCAGACTAGACTAGTGCACAAATGATGCTGGATCGGTCTAGTGGCACTGCCCTATCACATCATTCAGTGAAACAAGATCTGCTCAACTGACACTGTGTCAATAACTCAACCCTGCATAGACACTACTGATAGCTGCTGCAATTGCAGTACGATGACAATATGCCTGATGCTCTACAAGCACCTTGGGCCGCTCTGTCACATGCAAAAACATAACACGAGCCTCCTTAACAGACACCACACCCAGAATATAAGGCAGCCCTCTGCAGCTTCCCTCTAAAACCAACAATAACAGTCAGATTCCTCTGTGACAATTAAGAATTCCAGAGCATCCTAATAACTGATGAGCACCAAAGCAACCGACTGCTGAGGCCCATCACACTGCACCTCAGACCTCGCCTCAACTGTTTCTGGAGGCTTGCTGCAAAGTGCCTGCAAAGTCAATAGGAAAGACATTGCTGAGTTACAGATTTATCTCGTGCTACCTCTCAATCCAATTGCGATAAGCTTGACTCCATCTCACATGCGTAAACACCTCCGAGTCGCTTCCAGCCTCTACCCTGACGCTGCAATGCCATACCGTATGGACTTAAACACAGAACCGGAGAACACTGGCACCACCAGTGCCATACAATGCAACGCACTCTTACATCACCGACAAGACAAACCGCAACACAGGCCCATACAATGCTGAACCGTCTCAGAGAGCGTCCGTACAGAGCACTGCAATGCAGGACTGACAGAGATATACAATGCACTTCAAAATCAAGTAAATACAGAGCTCCACGATACAAAACTCAACACGGCCCTCAATACAAGGCAAGACAGTCTCCAAGAACAGAGCATACAAGTACAGAGCACTGCAATGCCAGACCGATACAGAGACAAGCACTGCAATGCAAAATCAAGAACAGAGTGCTGCAGTAAAAAACACAATACGGCATCATACAAAGCAGGGCGCTCTCAGGTAACATTCGATACAATCACACATTGATGCAATGCAAGACAAAACACCCTACAGAGCCATGCAATGCAAGAGAGTCCCAGGTATCGCTCGCTTCAAGCACAGAGCGCTGCAATCCAAGACCGGTACAGACACCAACAATGCAATGCTAGATCAAATACAGAGATCCACAAGAAAAAAAAATATACATGGCTATACAAGCCTACACATATTCAAATACAGAGCTCCACATTACAAAACACAATACGAGTTCATATAAGGCAAGACAGTCTCTGATAGCAGGCCATGCAAATAATGAGTGCTGCAGTGCAACACGCCCAAACATTGAATTAAAAATTCAAATATAGAGCACTACAACACAAACAACAATACAGAGCAATACAAGGCAATACAAATAAAAACACAGTGCTATGAGAAAAAAATACAGGGCTGTACAATTCAATAGCAATAGAGCACTGCAATACAACACACAATAAAGGACTATTCAGTGTGAGACACTCACATGGCAGGCGATACAAGGCACAATAATACAGTGCAAAAGAACACAAAACGCTGCAAAATAATGCAGTCGCAGATGGCGGTCAAAACCAATACGGAGTTTTGAGAAGTTGGGATTTAAGACCTAAGCCCATAACGAGGCAGAGATGAAATGCTGCAGGGCAACTCTATGGTAGCAGAACTGCCATGAGCAGGGCTTTCATTCTGGCCCAGACCACCTCCGCAAAGGGGACTCTCCAGAAAGACCTCTGATGAACACCACACCTAAAGCTCCAATCGCAAGATGAGGAACACGTGACAGGCTCTAGGCCTAAGCAGCAAAGCTTGAGACACCCAATGCACACCGACCAAAGTGCCCAAGAGTGTAGAGAGCCCACAGGATGGAAGGTAGATACTTGGAGAAAGCATCACATACAAGACTAATCACACAACACAAGTGACACTGGGAAACACACACAGGCCAGAACACTCACACCCTAAAGGACAGATGCCAAGACCTCTGTCCGCCCCAAAGGTATCAGACCCTAAATAGCTCCCTTCACAACTCCCCTCACCCACATCTTTTGCCCTGGACTTACCTTTGAGGGAAGGATGCAGAATCCATCGTCGTTGAGCACATCATAAAATCGGATGCTCCTGCATTCCACGTGTTCTACTTCAGTATCTGCATAAAATATGTGAACAAACACACCTCACTAACATTACGGACTGGAAGCATCACATTAGCAAACACCACTCCCTTCCACAAGATACCCAGTTGCTGATACTTAACTTAGGAATTCCAGCAATATCGGTAGCATTTTGGAATGTCTTCTAGAATCCAACAAAAGCTTGCAATTAAAAACAAACCCCCCAAACAACCAAAACTTGAAGCCCCACACCTACAAGCCTGAACACTGTCAACATTCAGTCGTCTTTGCTACTGCTGATCATCCCCTCCCACATAGCTCTCATCATCACTTCAAAACACTGTTGAAATGACAGACCGCAATGCCTGCCAAGGTGCAACTCCATGCGAGCTCACTACCCAACTGCTGCCTGAACAGTCGAGGCCTATCAACAGACTAAGCATAGTCTCCTATTGCTATGCCGCCTAAACCTCACTCTACACCCCTGGGCAGAGAAGCACGAAACAAAACACACACAGAGGCACAAACCAACATTACATGCACCACCACACACAATGGGATTTAAAGAACAGAGAAAACTCTCGGCAAGAAGAATGACTCCCCGACGGAAGATGCTGTCCGGCAAGAAGACCAGCAGGGCCACAATGGCCCAGAGCAAGGAGGCTCTACGGCAGCCCCAGAAGAGCAGAATTGAACAGAATGGTCCGTTACAAGAAGTTACGCTCTAAACGGAGATGATGGATCTCCAAGAAGCCGGCTTCAAGACCTAAGAACGAAAAATTGCAGGGAAGAAGTCCCACAGTCCATGAAAATGGACCGCTAGAGCGAAGAGCTGCTGACACAGCCTGGGATGACACCGCAACAGAGAGCTGATGGGAAACTTTCAAGATGTGACACCGATCCACACTTTATGCGCAAAATGTACGATGAGAAGCACCCAGTGGACACTATGCCAAAGATTACAGGCATTCCAGACCCTAGGAATGGCACCTGATATGTATAATGTGCTCACTGAGCACAGAAGAGCAATGACAATGTTGACACACAGGTAAAATCCAAGACACAAAACACAGACCACACAGATGACACACCACCACAGACACAGGCTGTAACTACCCTGCCCCGCTGGGCTACAGAGAAATCCCTTTTCTTGACCCACCCAAAGGGGCCTGTTCCTGGACAGCCCTCTCCCCTACACTAGCTTCGCAAGCCTTCCCTGCAATGTCCAACCGTAGTCCCCTCCCTCCAGACCCTTCCAAGCCCCTGAACTTAGCTTGCAGAGGGACATGGGCTCTAAATCCAACCTCGACCAAAAATGCATTGGGTATCTGGGATGCTCCTGCAGTCACCAGGTTGCACTTCATCACTGAAAAAGAGAAAACCCAGAAAGAGTGCTGACAATAAGCATCACATTGGCCAAGACCAACCTCTTCCACAACAACCCCCTCCTCAGAAGCACCAGGGTGCTCCGCTCACCTGCTCGTTCCAGAATCGGACGCTGCGGCCATCATCGCTTTTGCTACCTCAGATACCAAGAGACACACAATTACCATTACGCCCGTGAGAAGTCACCCTCTCCACACTCCTCCTCGCTGCCACCCCAGCTCATCTCAAACAGTTGCCCAATGCCACAGGTGTTCCTCAAAGCCCCTGCAAAACTTAAAGAGACATGCCTCACTGACTTGCTGCACAATACTCTGCTCTCACACACTCACCTGGCCCACAACTGCCTCACCTTCTGGACCTCATGTCAGCATGTTGCTGTGCTCCTCCGAGGCTATGTACAGCACCAGCAATAAAATCAAAGCAAACAGCACATGCTGAGATACTGCCCAAAACCAAAGCTTGCCTGCATCAATCCCAGTCTCCTGCTCCTGTATCTTGGCTGCTCACCCACTCCGCGTCTGCCATTTACGGGTTCCCTGGTTTCCCTGGCCAGAGCAGTTCCAAGCCATACATGCACAGGCACAGACCAACATTACACACAACACCACAAACAATGGAATTCAAAGAAGAGAGAAAAAACTCTCCATAGGAACAATGACTACTGGATGAGAGAAGCTGTCGGACAAGGAGACCGACAGAGCCGCAATGGCCCAGAGTGAGGAGGCTCCACGGCAGCCTCAGAAAACCAGATTACAACAGAAAGGTCCGTTACAAGAAGTTACGGTCAAAATGGAGATGATGGATGTGCAAGAAGCCCATCTTCAAGATCTAAGAGCATAAGGATTCAGGAAAGAAGGCCCACAGTCCATAGAAATGGACCGGAAGAGAGAAGAGCTGCTGGCACAGCCTTGAACGACGCCGCAAAAGAGAGATGCAAGACTGATCCACGCTTTACGCTTGTAAGGCAAGAAGGGAAGAGCTGAATTGACACTATGCCAATGAGTACACGCATTTGAGACCCCAGGTATGGCACAGAGGCACATGATGAGCTTCGTGAGTGCTAAGAGAAACAAGGATATCGAGACCAGAGGAAGGTCTGCAACACAAGACACACCACAAAAACAACATAGCACTGATGACACAGGCTGGAACTGCCCTGTCCGGGCTAGTCCCAGGATAAAGGGAAACCCGGTCCCTTTATGTGCCCAAAGGGGCCCACTCCTGCACAGCCCTCTCCCCTATGCTACCTTTACAAGCCCTGCCTGCAATGACCATCTGTGGTCCCCTCCCTCCAGACCCTTCCCAGCCCCAGTCCCTCAACTTAGCTTTTGGAGGGCCAGGGGTCTGAATCCATCCTCGACAACAAGCACGTTGGCTAACTGGGATGTTCCTCCATTCGACAGGTCTGATTCATCATCTGAAAAAGATAGAGAAGATGAGGACATCACAGACCACACATGGTGCAGACAGTAAACATCACACTGGCCAAGACCAACCTCTTCCACAACAACCCCCTCAGAAGCACCAGGATGCTCTGCTGCTCACTTGTTCATTCCAGAGTTGGACACTGTAGCCATAATCACCTCTGCAACCTAAGATGCCAAGACACACAAAAGGATCATTGCACCTGTGAGAAGTCACCTGCCCTGCGCTCCTTGCTGCCACTCCGGCTCACCTCAAGAGCTTATCCAGTGCCAAAGGCGGCCCGCACAGTCCCTGCAAAACCAAGAGAGAGACGTCTCACTGAGTTGCTGCACAGTACTTGGCTCTCACACACTGACCCGGTCCACAACCGCCTCACCTTCTCAGACCTCTTGTCAGCATGCTGCTTTGCCCCTTCAGGACTATGTGTGGCACCTACAAAAAGAAAACAAAAGACACATGCTGAGATACTGCCCAAAACTGCCATCTGCCACACTGGTTCCCACCTCCTGCTCCTTTACCTTGGCTGCTCACCCATGTTGCCCCTGACTTTGACATGTTCCCATGCTGAGGCTCAGGTACCACCTGGAAAACACAAACAGGGATGATGGTAATTTCACCAACAGCAGCACACCAGAAAAATAACTGCTACTTCAGCCTACTAGTCTTTGCTCACCTTGCCTGAGTCACCCCTTGTGCCGATATCATGCTTCACTCATTGCTTTGCACCTACAATATTGGAAGAAAAACCCCACACCAACTGTAAGGCAGTCCTACAGCCACTAATTATGTCTTCCCTTCAACACCATGCACCAACCCACCTCCTTATGACGCTCTGCTCGGCGCCTCCATTGGTCTTTGGTGCCCATCTTGTTCCCTGACACCCAAAATAAATATTGAACAAGTCACCCAGATGCTACTTAAGACATTAACAATTCCAGATATATTGATTCCATTTTGGAATAGCGCCTAGAGTCCAAAAAACAGCCTGCCATTACATAAAGAAATAAAGGGCCAAACTCGAAGGCCCCCCATGCATAAGCCTTAGCACCGTCAACATTTAGTCTGCTTTGCTGCTGATGATCAGCCCCTCCCACATGACTCCCATCACCTCTGTAAAATAGTGTTGAAATGACAGACACTGTCTGCCGATGACCGCTCCATCCGAGCTCACTTCCCAGCCCCTGCCTAAACAGTCTAGCCCTGTCAACCTATTAACCCCAGCCTCTTGTCACTATGACACCTACCCCTGATTCTACACCTCTGGGCAGGGCAGCTCCAAGCCAAACACACACAGGCACAGACTGACTTTACACACAACACCACAAACAATGGGATTCAAAGCAGAGAGAAAACTCTGCGCAAGAACAATGACTGCCAGATGAGAGAAGCTGTCGGACAAGGAGACAGAGCCACAACGGCCAAGAGTGAGGAGCCTCCATGGCAGCCCCAGAGAAACAGTAGAACCCAATGGTCCCTTACAAGATGTTACGGTCAAAATGGAGATGACGGATGTGCGAGAAGCCTGTCTTCAAGACCTAAGAGCATAAGGATTCCAGGAAAAGCTCCCACAGTCCATGACAATGGACCATAAGAGAGGAGCTGCTGACACAGCCTGGAACGACAAAGAGAACTGACCAGAAGCTTTCAAAACAAGACTGACCCATACTTCACATTTGTAAGTCAAGAAGAGAACCTCCCAGTTGACACTATCCAATGAGTACAGGCATTTGAGGGCCTAAAGATGGCATCCAAGGCACCTGATAAGCTTCTTGAGCGCAAAGAGCAACAAGGACATCAAGAACAGAAGATGGTCTACGACACAGAAGACACCACAAAAACAATATAGCACCGCAGATACAGGCTGGAACTGCCCTGCCCATACTAGTCCTAGGATGAAGGGAAACCCCTTCGCTTTACATGCCTAGAGAGGCCTGCTCCTGCACAGCTCTCCACTACACTAACTTTAGAAGCCCTGCCTGCAGTGCCCAACCGTGTTGCCCTCCCTCTAGACTCTTCTAACCCCAGTCCCTCGACTTCACTTTTGGAGGGCCAGGGGTCTGAATCCGTCCTCAACAAAAACCACATTGGCTAACTGGGAAGCTCCTGCAGTCGCCTGGTTCCGCTTTGTCATCTGAAAAGGAAAAAACCCAGAAACAGTGCTGACAGGAAGCATCACACTGGCCAAGACCAATCTCTTCCACAACAACCCCCTCCTCAGAAGCACCGGGGTGCTGTGCTCACCTGCTCGTTCCAGAGTCGGATGCTGCACCATCATCACTTCTGCTGCATCAGATACCAAGAGACACAAAATTACCATTATGCCCATGAGAAGTCACGCCCTCCACGCTCCTCCTCGCTGCCACCCCAGCTCACCTCAAACAGTTGTCCAATGCCAAAGGCGGTCCGCTCAGCCCCTGCAGAACCAAGAGAAACACCCCTCACTGAGTTGCTGTACAATAATTTGCGCTTGCACGCTGACCCGGCACACAACTGCCTCACCTTTTCAGACCTCTTGTCAGCACACTGCTCTGCTCCTCCGAGGTTATGTGCAGCACCTGCAAAAAAAAAAAAAATCAAAGCAAACAGCACATGCTGAGATACTGCCCAAAACCAAAGCTTGCCTGCATCAATCCCAATCTCCTGCTCCTGTATTTGGCTGCTCACCCACTCTGCGTCTGCCATTTACGGGTTCCCTGGTTTCCCTGGCCAGAGCAGTTCCAAGGCAAGCACACGCAGGCACAGTCCAACATTACACAGAACACCACAAACAATGCGATTCAAGACAGAAAACTCTCCTCCACAAGAAGAATGACTCCCTGACGGGAGACGCTGTTAGACAAGGAGACCGACAGGGCCGCAATGGCCCAGAGTGAGGAGGCTCCACGGTAGCCCCAGAAAACTGGATTAGAACAGAGTGGTCTGTTACAAGAAGTTACGGTCAAAATGGAGACGATGGATGTGCAAGAAACCCATCTTCAAGATCTAAGAGCATAAGGATTCAGGAAAGAAGGCCCACAGTCCATAGAAATGGACCGGAAGAGAGAAGAGCTGCTGGCACAGCCTTGAACGACGCCGCAAAAGAGAGATGCAAGACTGATCCACGCTTTATGCTTGTAAGGCAAGAAGGGAAGAGCTGAATTGACACTATGCCAATGAGTACACGCATTTGAGACCCCAGGTATGGCACAGAGGCACATGATGAGCTTCATGAGTGCAAAGAGAAACAAGGATATCGAGACCAGAGGAAGGTCTGCGACACAAGACACACCACAAAAACAACATAGCACCAAAGACACAGGCTGGAAGTGGCCTGGCCACCTGGGTTACAGAGAAACCCCTTCCTTTCCTTTGCATGACCAAAGGGGCCTGCTCCTGGACAGCCCTCTCCCCTATGCTAACTTTACAAGCCCTCCCTGCAGTTCCCAGCCATGGTCCCCTCCCTCCAGTCCCTCGACTTAGCTTTTGGAGGGCCAGGGGTGAGAATCCATCCTGGACAAAGAGCACATTGGCTACCTGGGAAGGTCCCGCAGTGGCCTGGTTCCGCTTTGTCATCTGAAAAGGAAAAAACCCAGAAACAGTGCTGACAGGAAGCATCACATGGGCCAAGACCAATCTCTTCCACAACAACCCCCTCCTCAGAAGCACCCAGGTGCTCTGCTCACCTGGTCATTCCAGAGTCGGATGCTGCAGCCATCATCACTTCTGCTACCTCAGATACCAATAGACAAAATTACCATTGCGCCCGTGAGAAGTCACCCACCCCACACTGCCACCCTGGCCCACCTCAAGAGCTTGTCCAATGCCAAAGGTAACCCGCACAGCCCCTGCAAAACCAAAAGAGATACGCTTCGCTGAGTTGCTGCACAATACTTTGCTCTCACACACTGACCCGGCCCACAATTGCCTCACCTTCTCAAAACTCTGGTCAGCATGTTGCCATGCCCCTCCGAGTCTGCATGCGGTATCTGCAACAATCACAGCAAAGAGACACATGCTGAGATACTGCCCAAAACCACACAGTCTACCCACACCAACTGCCATCTCCCAGCCTTCACCTTGGCTACTCACCTGTGTCGTCTCTGCAATTACATGTCGCCATGCTGCAGCTTGGGTATCATCTACGAAACACAAACAAAGGATGCTTATAGCTTCACCAACAATATGACTCCTGAAAAATAACTGATACTTCGACCCACTGGTCATAGCTCACCTGGTTGAAGTCACTGCTGGTGCTGATATCTCACTGCACTTATTCCTTTGCGCCTTCGAAATAACACACAAACCACCAAGTGGAGTCATGTAGCCACCGGTCACATCTTCCCTCAACATCATGTACCAACCCACCTTCTTTTGGCGCACCTCTTGCCACCTCCATGGCTCTTTGGTGCCCATCATCTTCACAGGCAACTGCAAAAAAGTAATAAACTTGTCACCCAGCGGCTGACCAAGACCTTAGAGTCCAGCTCTATTGCTTGATTTCCGAATATCATCTAGAGGCCAACTCTAGACTGCCATTAAGAAAAAACAATGGAAAAAGGACAAAACTTTAGACCCCACACATAGAAGCCTGAATACTGTTGAGATTCAATCTGCCTTGCTGCCATCGATCAGCCCCTCCTACACAACTCCAGTCACCTCTGTAAAACACTGTTGAAATGAAAGTCCACGCTGCCTGCTGATGGCTGCTTCATCCAAGCTGACTGCCCAGCCTTTGCCTAAACAGTCTAGGCCTGTCAACTTATTAACTGCAGCCTTTTATCGCTATGACACCTACCCCTGACTCTATGCCTCTGGGCAGAGCAGCTCCAAGCCAAAACACACAGAGGCATAGACCAACATTACACACAACACCACAAACAATGGGCTTCAAAGAGAAAACTGTCTGCAAGAACAATGACTGCTGGACGAGAGAAGCAGTCGGACAAGGAGACCGACAGGGCTGCAACAGCCCCGAGAGAGGAGGCTCCACAGCAGCCCCAGAAAAACAGGAGAACCCTATGGTCCCTTACAAGAAGTTACGGTCAAAATGGAGACAATGGATGTGCAAGAAGCCCGGCTTCAAGACCTAAGATGGTAAGGATGCAGGGAACAAGTCCCACAGTCCATGAAAATGGACCGGTAGAGAGAAGACCTGCTGGCATAGCCTGGAACACCGCAAAAGAGAACCAACTAGAAACTTTCAATGCGTGAGATCGATCCGTGCTTTACACTTCTAAGGCAAGAAAAGACACGCCCAGTTGGCACTGTGCCAATGAGTATGGGCATTCAAGACCCCAGGGGTGGTGCCTGATGTGCATAATGTGCTCCTTGACCGTGAGGAACAACAAGGATGTTGAGACCCTGGTAAGGTCTAAGACACAGAAGACAGACAACACAAACAACACAGCA
This sequence comes from Opisthocomus hoazin, assembly GCF_030867145.1. Classification (NCBI taxonomy): domain Eukaryota; kingdom Metazoa; phylum Chordata; class Aves; order Opisthocomiformes; family Opisthocomidae; genus Opisthocomus; species Opisthocomus hoazin. The sequence continues at coordinate 38,016 of NW_027448905.1, forward strand.
CCACAGACATGGGCTGGAACTGCCCTGCCCACTTGGGCTGAAGAGAAACCCCTTCCTTCCCTTTACATGCCCAAAGGGGCCCACTCCTGCACAGCCCTCTCCCCTACGCTAAATTCACAAGCCCTCCCTGCGATGACCAACCGTCGTCCCCTCCCTCCAGACCCTCCCCAGTCCCTCAACTTAGCTTTTAGAGGGTCGAGGGTCTGAATCCATGCTCAGCATGAACACGCATCGGATACCTGGGAAGCTCCTGCAGTCGTCAGGTTCCACTTCCTCCTCTGCAAAAACACAAAACCCAGAAGCAGTTCTGACAGTAAGCATCACGCTGGCCAGGGCAACACCTTCCACAACATCCCTGTCCTCAGAAGCACCGGGATTCTCTGCTCACCTACTGGGTCCAGAATGGGACACTGCGGTCCTCATTGCTCTTGATAACCCAAGATACCAAGAGACACAAAATTACCATTGCGCTGCTGAGAAATCATCCACCCCATGCTCCTCCTCACTAACGCCCTGGCTCACCTCAAACGCTGGTCTGATGCCATAGGCCCCTGCAAAAGCTTGTAGCTTCACTGACAATGAGACACCTGAACATTAACTGCTACTGCAGGCCATTAGTCACGGCTCACCTTGCCCAAGTCACCTCTGCTGCCCGTAAACCCGCTTTGCGCCTTCAAAATTAAAAGAAAAAAACAACCACCCACAAATCAAAACCTAAAAGCCAGTCCTATAGCAACCGGTCACATCTTCCCTCCGACATCACATGCGAACCCACCTTCTTACGACGCTCCGCTCGCCTCTCCTCCATCACCCTTTGGCGCACAGCTTATTCCTCTGCATGTGCAAAAAACATATTGTAGAAGTCACCCCAATGCTGACCAATAGCTAAGGAATTCCAGAGGTCTTGTTTCCATTCAGAAATACCACCTAGATTCCAACTACACCCTGCCGTTAGAAAAAAACAAAATCAAACGCACAAGAACATCAAGCTCTTCACGTACAAGCCTTAACACCTTTGAGGTTCAAAGGCCTGACGTTCAGCCTTCTGTCTTCAGATGAGGAGGCCTGGAGGGTTTGCGCTTCATCTCTTGTGTCTTTGTCATAGCTCCCCATCAGCTGCAGAGAGACTCAAACCAAACAAACCTCACCCATGTCCCATGGCAACTGCAAAACTAAACTGAGAGAAGCCGATAAACACTCCTCGTTTCCTCAACCATCCCCCCATCTTAACACTTTAGAAACTCCTTCTCTTCTCCTGAACTGGCAAAGAAGAAACCGCACGCCCCCTCCTGACAGCCGCTTCCCTGTATTTGCACCCCTGAACCCCCTGCATCAGCCGCTCCTCAGGAGCCTTTCTTCCAAACCATGCCCTGTGTTCTGTGGGCATCTCCCATATTATGCCTTCCCGCAGCCTCAGGGGTCGGCTACAGGACCACAAAGTAAGCAAAGCCCCAATGCTTATAATTTATGAGGCGCCCGTCACAAGCTGCAAAGTTTCCAGGGGTGACACGGTCCACTGAGCAATTGATAAAGGCAATGAGCCATCCCATGCTCTCAAAGGCACTATGTGTCACAACCCTGTCACTCGCTTCAGAAATGCTCAGTCTCTGCACAAATGTGTGCAAGATGCTCACCTTAACCCCTGCCAGACAATCCCATCATCAAACTGATTAAGAGATGTGGTACCAGCAAGTTACACAGTAAACAGCACCACTAGTGAAAAAAATGCAATGTTTCATCTTCAATCTAGTCGGAAGTTCCAGGAAAGCATAATGCACCTAGAACAAAGAGAATAACACATACTATTAAACAATCTCACCACCCACAAACTCTGAATAAAAAATTACTGACCTGAAGAAAAAGGCTGTGGTCAAATGTACTCTATACCAGACCTGCTGCCGAGCCTTGACTTATCCTTGAAATCCTACCTCAAACAAAGACCTCTGCTTCTCTAAATATCAAAATGCATCTCCCTGATTAGCTTAGCTCAAAAGCTGTAACTGACTGAAGGAAGAGTAGAGCTCTAAGACCAACGAAAGGCAGGAGTGGAATGAGCTCCCCTCCCAGCAGCTGCGGCTCATATACTCCCTGCCTCGCCCACCACCCTTCCCACGCTCCCCTGGGAAAGGGGAGGGGTGAACCACCAGAAGGTATAAAGCCAGCAGGAAGAGCAGCAGCAAGTTCTCTCATCTGCCTTAAATTTACATCAAGCAAAGCACTGATTGTAGATGGTGATCTTTACTGGAATCAATAATGCTTGGTCTTCTACTGTAACTACATTTGCTACAGCAGTGATGTGAGTGAGGAAGTAATTAGACTTAATTTTTCTGCAGTGTGGATAAAAAATAATTTCCTACTAAGCTATGTAAGAAAGTAGTTTGCTAAATGCAGTAACAATATTATGACCAAAATTTATGCTTTTTGGCTTCCTATAAAAAAAACCAAAATGCTACAGGTTTGCTTTTTGTTTCTAGCAAGACCAGGCATACAACTTAACTTCCACCAGGACTATTTTCTGGATAGGACTGAATAACAAAGCAGAATTTGATGTTGTAGTAATCTTTTCTCAAAAATATCTCTGGTTGCAAAGTGAATTATTTACTGTCAATGGCAGATAATTCTGAGCCGCTTCGAAGGTCTCTCTGGATGGCTCCCTTAAGAGAGTTAGGTGAGTTCCAAAGGACAGAAAATGGAGAAAAAAAAAAAGGTGGAAATACAAGAAACATCAGAAATTGTTCAAAAGCGGCCCAACTAACACTTAAGTAGATAAAAAAAAAAAAAAATTGCAAAACTCTACAAAAAAACTCTACGGGAGACGTGTCGATAAAAACAGAAGAAGGCTATTGCTTTCTCTGAAAAACCAAAGAGAAGATAGGAGCTGACAACGGACATCTTCATGGCACCAGCTACCAAATAGAAGCATATGATAAGACAGAAAAGAAAAATACCACTCTGGGTCACAACGATGGCTTTGAAAAACAATCTGATAGAACGAGAGGCGTCGTCACAGGGATTGGAGCAGTCCCGAGGGGGCCAGAGAGATTAATGATGTCTCCAGGATGCGGCGAGCGGACACGATGCAAAACTCCGCAGCATGTTCCAACAATGTACAGATGTTCTCGGGGGACGAGTGCCAGAATGGAGACATCCTAGATGGCAGCAAATAAGGTAAGAGAACTCTGGGGCACAGGGACAGCCTGAGGAAGGGTTTCGTCTAAATCGAGGAGACACAAAGAGGGTGGCAGAGTTCTGTTCGGCTCCCGGGGGCTCTGTTGTGGGCCTGGGGGCTCTGTTGTGGGCCTTGGGGTCTTCGATGGGGTCCCGGGGGCTCTGTTGGGGTCCTGGGGGCTCTTTTGTTGTTCTGGGGTTGTCGCTGGGGTATTGGGGGTTCTGTTAGGATCGTGGAGGCTCTGTTCGGGTCCTGGTGGCTCTGTTGTGGGCCTGGGGGCTCTGTTGGGGTCCTGGGGTCTTCGCTGGGTTAATGGGGACACTGTTGGGGTCCCGGGGGCTCTGTTGGGGTCCCGGGGGCTCTGTTGGGGTCCCGGAAGCGCTGTTCGTGTCCTGAGGTCTTCGCTGGTGTAATGGAGGCCCTGTTGGGGTCCCGGGGGCTCTGTTGTTGTTCCGGGGACTCTGTTGGGGTCCGGGGGGGTCTTTTGTTTTTTTGGGGTCGTCGCTGGAGTATTGGGGGCTCTGTTGGGGTCCTGGGGGCTCTGTTGGGGTCCTGGGGGCTCTATTCGTGTCCTGGGGTCTTCATTGGGGACCTGGGGGCATTGATGGAGTCCTGGGGGCATTGATGGACTCCTGGGGACTCTGTTGTTGTCCTGGGGTCTTCACTGGGGTCCTGGGGGCTCTGTTGGGGTCCCGGGGTCTTCGCTGGGGTAATGGGGGCTCTGTTTAGGGTCCCGGGGGCTTTGTGGGGGTCCCGAGGGCTCTGTTCGTGTCCAGGGGGCTCCGTTGTTGTCCTGGGGTCTTCCCTGGTGTAATGGCGGCTCTGTTGGGGTCCCAGGGGCTCTGTTGCAGTCCCGGGGACTCTGTTGTTGTCCTGGGGTCTTCGCTGGTGTAATGGAGGATCTGTTGGTGTCCTGGGGGCTCTGTTGGGGTCCCGGGGGCTCTGTTCGTGTCCTGGTAGCTCTGTTGTTGTCCTGGGGTCTTCGCTGGGGTCCCGGGGGCTCTGTTGGGGTCCCAGGGTCTCTGTTGGGGTTTTTGGGGTCTTCGCTGGGGTCCCGGGGGCTCTGTTGGGGTCCCGGGTTCTTCGCTGGGGTAAAGAGGGTCCCTGTTGGGGTCCTGGGGGCTCTGTTGGGGTCCTGGGGGCTCTGTTGGGGTCCTGGGCGCTCTGTTGTGGTCCTGGGGGCTCTGTTGGGGTCGCGGGGGCTCTGTTGGGGTTCTGGGGGCTCTGTTGGTGTCCTGAAAGCTCTGTTCGAGTTCTGGGGTCTCTGTTGGGGTCCTGTGGGTTCTGTTGGGGTCCTGGGGGCTCCGTGGTGGTTCTGGGGGTTTTGTTGTTTTTTTCGCAGCTTTATCTGTCACGGGGATCTCTGTTGGGGTCCCGGGGGCTCTGTTGGGGTCCCGGGGGCTCTGTTGGGGTCCCCGGGGCTTTGTTGGGTTCTTGGGGCTTCTGTTGGGGTCCCGGGGGGTCTCTTGGGGTCCCAAAGGATCTGTTGGGGTCCCGGGGGCTCTGTTGTAAGCCTGGGGGCTCTGTTGGGGTCCCGGGGGATCTGTTGGGGTCCCGGGGGCTCTGTTGGGGTCTTGTGGGCCCTGTTGGGGTCCTGGGGGCTCTGTTCGAGTTCTGGGGTCTCTGTTGTTCTCCTGGGGGCTCTGTAGGTGTCCCCGGGGGATCTGTTGGGGTCCCGGGCGCTCTGTTGGGGTTCTGGGGGCTCTGTTGTGGTTATTTTGGCTCTGTTGTGGTCCCGGGGGCTGTGTTGTGGTCCCGGGGGCTGTGTTGTGGTCCCGGGGGCTGTGTTGTGGTCCCGGGGGCTGTGTTGTGGTCCTGGAGGCCCTGTTCGTGTCTTGGGGGCTCTGTTGTCGTCCCGGGGGCTCTGTTGGGGTCCTGGGGCATCTGTTCGGGTTTTGGGGGCTCTGTTGTTCCCCTGGGGGCTCTGTTGGGGTCCCGGGGGCTCTGTTGTCGTCCCGGGGGCTCTGTTGTCGTCCCGGGGGCTCTGTTGGGGTCCTGGGGCATCTGTTCGGGTTTTGGGGGCTCTGTTGTTCCCCTGGGGGCTCTTTTGGGTTCCCGGGGGCTCTTTCGGGGTTCCGGGGCCTCTGTTCTGGTTTTTGGGGGCTCTGTTGTTCTCCCGGGGGCTCTGTTGGGGTCCCCGGGGGCTCTGTTGGGGTCCCAGGGGGCTCTGTTGGGGTCCCGGGGGCTCTGTTGGGGTCCCGGGGGCTCTGTTGTGGTTATTTTGGCTCTGTTGTGATCCCGGGGGCTGTGTTGTGGTCCCGGGGGCTGTGTTGTGGTTCCGGGGGCTGTGTTGTGGTCCCCGGGGCTCTGTTGTGGTCCTGGAGGTCCTGTTCGTGTCTTGGGGGCTCTGTTGTGGTTCCGGGGGCTCTGTTGTTGTCCCGGGGGGGTCTGTTCGGGTTTTGGGGGCTCCGTTGGGGTCCTGGGGGCTCTGTTCGGCTCCTGGTTGCTCTGTTGGGGTCCCGGGGGCTCTGTTGGCGTCCTCGGAGCTTTGTTCGGGTCCCGGGGGCTCCGCTGGGGTCCCCGGGGGCTCCGTTCGTGTCCTTGGTGCTCTGTTGGGGTCCTGCGGGCTCTGTTGGGGTCCTGCGGGCTCTGTTGGGGTCCTGCTGGCTCTGTTGGGGTCCTGCTGGCTCTGTTGGGTTCCTGGGGGCTCTGTTTGGATCTTGGGAACTCTGTTGGGGTCCCGGGGGCTCTGTTGAAGTCCCTGGGGCTCTGTTGAGGTCCCGGGGTCTTCGCTGGGGTAAAGGGGGTCCCTGTTGGGGTCCTGGGGGCTCTGTTGGGGTCCTGGGGTCTCTGTTGTTGTCCTGGGGTCTTCGCTGGGGTAATGTGTGCTCTGTTGAGGTCCTGGGGACCCTGTTGGTGTCCTGGGGGCTCTGTTGGGGACCTGGGGGATCTGTTGGGTTCCTGGGGGCTCTGTTGTTGTCCTGGGGGCTCTGTTGTTGTCCTGGGGGCTCTGTTGTTGTCCTGGGGGCTCTGTTGTTGTCCTGGGGGCTCTGTTGTTGTCCTGGGGGCTCTGTTGTTGTCCTGGGGGCTCTGTTGGTGTCCTGAAAGCTCTGTTGGGGTTCTGGGGTCTCTGTCGGGGTCCTGCGGGTTCTGTCGGGGTCCTGGGGGTTCTGTCGGGGTCCTGGGGGCTCTGTTGGGGTCCCCGGGGGCCCTGTTGGGGTCCCGGGGGCTTTGCTGGGGTCTTGGGGCTTATGTTGGGGTCCCGGGGGGTCTCTTGGTGTCCCGAAGGATCTGCTGGGGTCTTGGGGTCTCTGTTGTAAGCCTGTCGGCTCTGTTGGGGTCCCGGGGGCTCTGTTGGGGTCCCGGGGGCTCTGTTGGGGTCCCGGGGGCTCTGTTTGGGTTCCGGGGCCTCCGTGCTGGTTTTTGGGGGCTCTGTTGTTCTCCCGGGGGCTCTGTTGTGGTCCCGGGGGCTCTGTTGTGGTTATTTTGGCTCTGTTGGGTTCCTGGGGGCTCTGTTGTGGTCCCGGGGGCTCTGTTGTGATCCCTGGGGCTCTGTTGTTGTCCCGGGGGGTCTGTTCTGGTTTTGGGCGCTCCGTTGTTGTCCTGGGGGCTCCGTTGGGGTCCTGGGGGCTCTGTTCGGCTCCTGGTTGCTCTGTTGGGGTCCCGGGGGCTCTGTTGGCGTCCTCGGAGCTTGGTTCGGGTCCCGGGGGCTCCGCTGGGGTCCCGGGGGCTCCGTTCGTGTCCTGGGGGCTCCGTTCGTGTCCTGGGGGCTCTGTTGGGGTCCCGCGGGCTCTGTTGGGGTCCCGCGGGCTCTGTTGGGGTCCTGCTGGCTCTGTTGGTGTCTTGCTGGCTCTGTTGGGTTCCTGGGGGCTCTGTTGGGATCTTGGGAACTCTGTTGGGGTCCCGGGGGCTCTGTTGAGGTCCCGGGGTCTTCGCTGGGGTAAAGGGGGTCCCTGTTGGGGTCCTGGGGGCTCTGTTGGGGTCCTGGGGGCTCCGTTGGGGTCCTGGGGTCTTCTCTGGGGTAATGTGTGCTCTGTTGGTGTCCTGGGGACCCTGTTGGTGTCCTGGGGGCTCTGTTGGGGACCTGGGGGATCTGTTGTTGTCCTGGGGGCTCTGTTGTTGTCCTGGGGGCTCTGTTGTTGTCCTGGGGGCTCTGTTGGGGTCGCGGGGGCTCTGTTGGGGTTTTGGGGGCTCTGTTGGGGTCCTGAAAGCTCTGTTCGGGTTATGGGGTCTCTGTTGGGGTCCTGCGGGTTCTGTTGGGGTCCTGGGGGCTCCGTGGTGGTCCTGGGGGCTTTGTTGTTTTTTTCGCAGCTTTATCTGTCACAGGGATCTCTGTCGGGGTCCTGGGGACTCTGTCGGGGTCCTGGGGACTCTGTCGGGGTCCTGGGGGCTGTGTCGGGGTCCTGGGGTTCTGTTGTGGTCCTGGGGGCTCTTTTGGGGTCCCGGGGGCTCTGTTTGGGTTCCGGAGCCTCTGTTCTGATTTTTGGGGGTTCTGTTGGGGTCCTGGGGTTCTGTTGGGGTCCCGGGGGCTCTGTTGTCGTCCCGGGGGCTCTGTTGTCGTCCCGGGGGCTCTGTTGGGGTCCTGGGGCATCTGTTCGGGTTTTGGGGGCTCTGTTGTTCCCCTGGGGGCTCTTTTGGGGTCCCGGGGGCTCTGTTGGGGTTCCGGGGCCTCTGTTCTGATTTTTGGGGTCTTTGTTGTTCTCCCGGGGGCTCTGTTGGGGTCGCGGGGGCTCTGTTGGGGTTCTGGGGGCTCTGTTGGTGTCCTGAAACCTCTGTTCGGGTTCTGGGGTCTCTGTTGGGGTCCTGCGGGTTCTGTTGGGGTCCTGGGGGCTCCGTGGTGGTCCTGGGGGCTTTGTTGTTTTTTTCGCAGCTTTATCTGTCACAGGGATCTCTGTCGGTGTCCTGGGATCTCTGTCGGTGTCCTGGGATCTCTGTCGGTGTCCTGGGATCTCTGTCGGGGTCCTGGGGACTCTGTCGGGGTCCTGGGGGCTGTGTCGGGGTCCTGGGGTTCTGTTGTGGTCCTGGTGGCTCTTTTGGGGTCCCGGGGGCTCTGTTGGGGTTCCGGAGCCTCTGTTCTGGTTTTTGGGGGCTCTGTTGTTGTCCTGGGGGCTCTGTTGTTGTCCTGGGGGCTCTGTTGAGGTCCCGGGGGCTCTGTTGGCGTCCTCGGAGCTTGGTTCGTGTTCTGGGGGCTCTGTTGGGGTCTCGCGGGCTCTGTTGGGGTCCCGGGGGCTCTGTTGGGGTTCCGGGGCCTCCGTGATGGTTTTTGGGGGCTTTGTTGTTCTCCTGGGGGCTCTGTTGGGGTCCTGGGGGCTCTGTTGGGGTCCTGGGGGCTCTGTTGGGGTCCTGGGGGCTCTGTTCGAGTTCTGGGGTCTCTGTTGTTCTCCCGGGGGCTCTGTAGGTGTCCCCGGGGTATCTGTTGGGGTCCCGGGGGATCTGTTGGGGTCCCGGGGGCTCTGTTGTGGTTATTTTGGCTCTGTTGGGTTCCTGGGGGCTGTGTTGTGGTCCCGGGGGCTGTGTTGTGGTCCCAGGGGCTCTGTTGTGGTCCTGGAGGTCCTGTTCGTGTCTTGGGGGCTCCGTTGTGGTCCCGGGGGCTCTGTTGTTGTCCCGGGGGGGTCTGTTCGGGTTTTGGGGGCTCCGTGGTGGTCCTGGGGGCTCCGTTGGGGTCCTGGGGGCTCTGTTCGGCTCCTGGTTGCTCTGTTGGGGTCCCGGGGGCTCTGTTGGCATCCTCGGAGCTTGGTTCAGGTCCCGGGGGCTCTGCTGGGGTCCCGAGGGCTCTGCTGGGGTCCCGGGGACTCTGCTGGGGTCCCGGGGGCTCCGCTGGGGTCCTGGGGGCTCCGTTCGTGTCCTGGGAGCTCTGTTGGGGTCCCGCGGGCTCTGTTGGGGTCCCGCGGGCTCTGTTGGGGTTCCGCGGGCTCTGTTGGGGTCCCGCGGGCTCTGTTGGGATCCCGCGGCCTCTGTTGGGGTCCCGGGAGCTTGGTTCGGGTTCTGGAGGCTCTGTTGGGGTCCCGCGGGCTCTGTTGGGGTCCCGGGGGCTTTGCTGGGGTCTTGGGGCTTCTGTTGGGGTCCCGGGGGGTCTCTTGGTGTCCCGAAGGATCTGTTGGGGTCCCGGGGGCTCTGTTGTAAGCCTGGGGGCTCTGTTGGGGTCCCGGGAGCTCTGTTGGGGTCCCGGGGGCTCTGTTGGGGTCCCGGGGCCTGCCGTGCTGGTTTTTGGGGTCTTTGTTGTTCTCCCGGGGGCTCTGTTGTTCTCCCGGGGGCTCTGTTGTTCTCCCGGGGTCTCTGTAGGGGTCCTCGGGGGCTCTGTTGGGGTTCTGGGGGCTCTGTTGGGGTTCTGGGGGCTCTGTTGGGGTTCTGGGGGCTCTGTTGTGGTTATTTTGGCTCTGTTGTGGTCCCGGGGGCTGTGTTGTGGTCCCGGGGGCTGTGTTGTGGTCCCGGGGGCTGTGTTGTGGTCCCGGGGGCTGTGTTGTGGTCCCGGGGGCTGTGTTGTCGTCCCGGGGGCTGTGTTGTCGTCCCCGGGGCTCTGTTGTGGTCCTGGAGGTCCTGTTCGTGTCTTGGGGGCTCTGTTGTTGTCCCGGGGGGGTCTGTTGTTGTCCCGGGGGGGTCTGTTGTTGTCCCGGGGGGGTCTGTTGTTGTCCCGGGGGGGTCTGTTGTTGTCCCGGGGGGGTCTGTTGTTGTCCCGGGGGGGTCTGTTTGGGTTTTGGGGGCTCCGTTGTGGTCCTGGGGGCTCCGTTGGGGTCCTGGGGGCTCTGTTCGGCTCCTGGTTGCTCTGTTGGGGTCCCGGGGGCTCTGTTGGCGTCCTCGGAGCTTTGTTCGGGTCCCGGGGGCTCCGCTGGGGTCCCCGGGGGCTCCGCTGGGGTCCCCGGGGGCTCCGTTCGTGTCCTGGGGGCTCTGTTGGGGTCCTGCGGGCTCTGTTGGGGTCCTGAAGTCTCTGTTGGGTTCCTGGGGGCTCTGTTTGGATCTTGGGAACTCTGTTGGGGTCCCGGGGGCTCTGTTGAAGTCCCTGGGGCTCTGTTGAGGTCCCGGGGTCTTTGCTGGGGTAAAGGGGGTCCCTGTTGGGGTCCTGGGGGCTCTGTTGGGGTCCTGGGGGCTCTGTTGTTGTCCTGGGGTCTTCTCTGGGGTAATGTGTGCTCTGTTGAGGTCCTGGGGACCCTGTTGGTGTCCTGGGGGCTCTGTTCGGGACCTGGGGGCTCTGTTGTTGTCCTGTGGGCTCTGTTGTTGTCCTGTGGGCTCTGTTGTTGTCCTGGGGGCTCTGTTGTTGTCCTGGGGGCTCTGTTGGGGTAGCGGGGGCTCTGTTGGGGTTCTGGGGGCTCTGTTGGTGTCCTGAAAGCTCTGTTCGGGTTCTGGGGTCTCTGTTGGGGTCCTGCGGGTTCTGTTGGGGTCCTGGGGGCTCCGTGGTGGTCCTGGGGGCTCTGTTGTTTTTTTTGCAGCTTTATCTGTCACGGGGATCTCTGTCGGGGTCCTGGGGGTTCTGTTGGGGTCCTGGGGGTTCTGTTGGGGTCCTGGGGGTTCTGTTGGGGTCCTGGGGTTCTGTTGGGGTCCTGGGGTTCTGTTGGGGTCCCGGGGGCTCTGTTGTCGTCCCGGGGGCTCTGTTATCGTCCCGGGGGCTCTGTTGGGGTCCCGCAGGCATCTGTTCGGGTTTTGGGGGCTCTGTTGTTCCCCTCGGGGCTCTCTTGGGGTCCCGGGGGCTCTGTTGGGGTTCCGGGGCCTCTGTTCTGGTTTTTGGGGTCTTTGTTGTTCTCCCGGGGGCTCTGTTGAGGTCCCGGGGGCTCTGTTGGGGTCCCGGGGGCTCTGTTGGGATCCTGGGGGCTCTGTTCGAGTTCTGGGGTCTCTGTTGTTCTCCTGGGGGATCTGTAGGGGTCCCGGGGGCTCTGTTGTTGTCAGGGGGGCTCTGTTGTGGTTATTTTAGCTCTGTTGGGTTCCTGGGGGCTCTGTTGTGGTCCCGGGGGCTATGTTGTGGTCCCAGGGGTTCTGTTGTGGTCCTGGAGGTCCTGTTCGTGTCTTGGGGGCTCTGTTGTGGTCCCGGGGGCTCTGTTGCTGTTGCAGGGGGGTCTGTTCGGGTTTTGGGGGCTCCGTTGGGGTCCTGGGGGCTCTGTTCGGCTCCTGGTTGCTCTGTTGGGGTCCCGGGGGCTCTGTTGGCGTCCTCGGAGCTAGGTTCGGGTCCCGGGGGCTCCGCTGGGGTCCCGGGGGCTCTGTTCGTGTCCTGGGAGCTCTGTTCGTGTCCTGGGGGCTCTGTTGGGTTCCCGCGGGCTCTGTTGTTGTCCTGGTGGCTCTGTTGGGGTCCCGCGGGCTCTGTTGGGGTCCCGCGGGCTCTGTTGGGGTCCCGCGGGCTCTGTTGGGGTCCCGCGGCCTCTGTTGGGGTCCCGGGGGCTCTGTTGGGGTCCCGGGGGCTCTGTTGGGGTCCCGGGGCCTTTGCTGGGGTCTTGGGGCTTATGTTGGGGTCTCGGGGGTTCTCTTGGTGTCCCGAAGGATCTGTTGGGGTCTTGGGGTCTCTGTTGTAAGCCTGTCGGCTCTGTTGGATTCCTGGGAGCTCTGTTGGGGTCCCGGGGGCTCTGTTGGTGTCCCGGGGGCTCTGTTTGGGTTCCGGGGCCTCCGTGCTGGTTTTTGGGGGCTTTGTTGTTCTCCTGGGTGTTCTGTTGGGGTCCTGGGTGCTCTGTTGGGGTCCTGGGGGCTCTGTTGGGGTCCTGGGTGCTCTGTTGGGATCCTGGGGGCTCTGTTCGAGTTCTGGGGTCTCTGTTGTTCTCCCGGGGGCTCTGTAGGGGTCCCCGGGGGCTCTGTAGGGGTCCCCGGGGGATCTGTTGGTGTCCTGGGGGCTCTGTTGGGGTCCCGGGGGCTCTGTTCGTGTCCTGGTAGCTCTGTTGTTGTCCTGGGGTCTTCGCTGGGGTCCCGGGGGCTCTGTTGGGGTCCCAGGGTCTCTGTTGGGGTTTTTGGGGTCTTCGCTGGGGTCCCGGGGGCTCTGTTGGGGTCCCGGGTTCTTCGCTGGGGTAAAGAGGGTCCCTGTTGGGGTCCTGGGGGCTCTGTTGGGGTCCTGGGGGCTCTGTTGGGGTCCTGGGCGCTCTGTTGTGGTCCTGGGGGCTCTGTTGGGGTCGCGGGGGCTCTGTTGGGGTTCTGGGGGCTCTGTTGGTGTCCTGAAAGCTCTGTTCGAGTTCTGGGGTCTCTGTTGGGGTCCTGTGGGTTCTGTTGGGGTCCTGGGGGCTCCGTGGTGGTTCTGGGGGTTTTGTTGTTTTTTTCGCAGCTTTATCTGTCACGGGGATCTCTGTTGGGGTCCCGGGGGCTCTGTTGGGGTCCCGGGGGCTCTGTTGGGGTCCCCGGGGCTTTGTTGGGTTCTTGGGGCTTCTGTTGGGGTCCCGGGGGGTCTCTTGGGGTCCCAAAGGATCTGTTGGGGTCCCGGGGGCTCTGTTGTAAGCCTGGGGGCTCTGTTGGGGTCCCGGGGGATCTGTTGGGGTCCCGGGGGCTCTGTTGGGGTCTTGTGGGCCCTGTTGGGGTCCTGGGGGCTCTGTTCGAGTTCTGGGGTCTCTGTTGTTCTCCTGGGGGCTCTGTAGGTGTCCCCGGGGGATCTGTTGGGGTCCCGGGCGCTCTGTTGGGGTTCTGGGGGCTCTGTTGTGGTTATTTTGGCTCTGTTGTGGTCCCGGGGGCTGTGTTGTGGTCCCGGGGGCTGTGTTGTGGTCCCGGGGGCTGTGTTGTGGTCCTGGAGGCCCTGTTCGTGTCTTGGGGGCTCTGTTGTCGTCCCGGGGGCTCTGTTGGGGTCCTGGGGCATCTGTTCGGGTTTTGGGGGCTCTGTTGTTCCCCTGGGGGCTCTGTTGGGGTCCCGGGGGCTCTGTTGTCGTCCCGGGGGCTCTGTTGTCGTCCCGGGGGCTCTGTTGGGGTCCTGGGGCATCTGTTCGGGTTTTGGGGGCTCTGTTGTTCCCCTGGGGGCTCTTTTGGGTTCCCGGGGGCTCTTTCGGGGTTCCGGGGCCTCTGTTCTGGTTTTTGGGGGCTCTGTTGTTCTCCCGGGGGCTCTGTTGGGGTCCCCGGGGGCTCTGTTGGGGTCCCCGGGGGCTCTGTTGGGGTCCCGGGGGCTCTGTTGGGGTCCCGGGGGCTCTGTTGTGGTTATTTTGGCTCTGTTGTGATCCCGGGGGCTGTGTTGTGGTCCCGGGGGCTGTGTTGTGGTTCCGGGGGCTGTGTTGTGGTCCCCGGGGCTCTGTTGTGGTCCTGGAGGTCCTGTTCGTGTCTTGGGGGCTCTGTTGTGGTTCCGGGGGCTCTGTTGTTGTCCCGGGGGGGTCTGTTCGGGTTTTGGGGGCTCCGTTGGGGTCCTGGGGGCTCTGTTCGGCTCCTGGTTGCTCTGTTGGGGTCCCGGGGGCTCTGTTGGCGTCCTCGGAGCTTTGTTCGGGTCCCGGGGGCTCCGCTGGGGTCCCCGGGGGCTCCGTTCGTGTCCTTGGTGCTCTGTTGGGGTCCTGCGGGCTCTGTTGGGGTCCTGCTGGCTCTGTTGGGGTCCTGCTGGCTCTGTTGGGGTCCTGAAGTCTCTGTTGGGTTCCTGGGGGCTCTGTTTGGATCTTGGGAACTCTGTTGGGGTCCCGGGGGCTCTGTTGAAGTCCCTGGGGCTCTGTTGAGGTCCCGGGGTCTTCGCTGGGGTAAAGGGGGTCCCTGTTGGGGTCCTGGGGGCTCTGTTGGGGTCCTGGGGTCTCTGTTGTTGTCCTGGGGTCTTCGCTGGGGTAATGTGTGCTCTGTTGAGGTCCTGGGGACCCTGTTGGTGTCCTGGGGGATCTGTTGGGTTCCTGGGGGCTCTGTTGTTGTCCTGGGGGCTCTGTTGTTGTCCTGGGGGCTCTGTTGTTGTCCTGGGGGCTCTGTTGTTGTCCTGGGGGCTCTGTTGGTGTCCTGGGGGCTCTGTTGGTGTCCTGAAAGCTCTGTTGGGGTTCTGGGGTCTCTGTCGGGGTCCTGCGGGTTCTGTCGGGGTCCTGGGGGTTCTGTCGGGGTCCTGGGGGCTCTGTTGGGGTCCCCGGGGGCCCTGTTGGGGTCCCGGGGGCTTTGCTGGGGTCTTGGGGCTTATGTTGGGGTCCCGGGGGGTCTCTTGGTGTCCCGAAGGATCTGCTGGGGTCTTGGGGTCTCTGTTGTAAGCCTGTCGGCTCTGTTGGGGTCCCGGGGGCTCTGTTGGGGTCCCGGGGGCTCTGTTGGGGTCCCGGGGGCTCTGTTTGGGTTCCGGGGCCTCCGTGCTGGTTTTTGGGGGCTCTGTTGTTCTCCCGGGGGCTCTGTTGTGGTCCCGGGGGCTCTGTTGTGGTTATTTTGGCTCTGTTGGGTTCCTGGGGGCTCTGTTGTGGTCCCGGGGGCTCTGTTGTGATCCCTGGGGCTCTGTTGTTGTCCCGGGGGGTCTGTTCTGGTTTTGGGCGCTCCGTTGTTGTCCTGGGGGCTCCGTTGGGGTCCTGGGGGCTCTGTTCGGCTCCTGGTTGCTCTGTTGGGGTCCCGGGGGCTCTGTTGGCGTCCTCGGAGCTTGGTTCGGGTCCCGGGGGCTCCGCTGGGGTCCCGGGGGCTCCGTTCGTGTCCTGGGGGCTCCGTTCGTGTCCTGGGGGCTCTGTTGGGGTCCCGCGGGCTCTGTTGGGGTCCCGCGGGCTCTGTTGGGGTCCTGCTGGCTCTGTTGGTGTCTTGCTGGCTCTGTTGGGTTCCTGGGGGCTCTGTTGGGATCTTGGGAACTCTGTTGGGGTCCCGGGGGCTCTGTTGAGGTCCCGGGGTCTTCGCTGGGGTAAAGGGGGTCCCTGTTGGGGTCCTGGGGGCTCTGTTGGGGTCCTGGGGGCTCCGTTGGGGTCCTGGGGTCTTCTCTGGGGTAATGTGTGCTCTGTTGGTGTCCTGGGGACCCTGTTGGTGTCCTGGGGGCTCTGTTGGGGACCTGGGGGATCTGTTGTTGTCCTGGGGGCTCTGTTGTTGTCCTGGGGGCTCTGTTGTTGTCCTGGGGGCTCTGTTGGGGTCGCGGGGGCTCTGTTGGGGTTTTGGGGGCTCTGTTGGGGTCCTGAAAGCTCTGTTCGGGTTATGGGGTCTCTGTTGGGGTCCTGCGGGTTCTGTTGGGGTCCTGGGGGCTCCGTGGTGGTCCTGGGGGCTTTGTTGTTTTTTTCGCAGCTTTATCTGTCACAGGGATCTCTGTCGGGGTCCTGGGGACTCTGTCGGGGTCCTGGGGACTCTGTCGGGGTCCTGGGGACTCTGTCGGGGTCCTGGGGACTCTGTCGGGGTCCTGGGGGCTGTGTCGGGGTCCTGGGGTTCTGTTGTGGTCCTGGGGGCTCTTTTGGGGTCCCGGGGGCTCTGTTTGGGTTCCGGAGCCTCTGTTCTGATTTTTGGGGGTTCTGTTGGGGTCCTGGGGTTCTGTTGGGGTCCCAGGGGCTCTGTTGTCGTCCCGGGGGCTCTGTTGTCGTCCCGGGGGCTCTGTTGGGGTCCTGGGGCATCTGTTCGGGTTTTGGGGGCTCTGTTGTTCCCCTGGGGGCTCTTTTGGGGTCCCGGGGGCTCTGTTGGGGTTCCGGGGCCTCTGTTCTGATTTTTGGGGTCTTTGTTGTTCTCCCGGGGGCTCTGTTGGGGTCGCGGGGGCTCTGTTGGGGTTCTGGGGGCTCTGTTGGTGTCCTGAAACCTCTGTTCGGGTTCTGGGGTCTCTGTTGGGGTCCTGCGGGTTCTGTTGGGGTCCTGGGGGCTCCGTGGTGGTCCTGGGGGCTTTGTTGTTTTTTTCGCAGCTTTATCTGTCACAGGGATCTCTGTCGGTGTCCTGGGATCTCTGTCGGTGTCCTGGGATCTCTGTCGGTGTCCTGGGATCTCTGTCGGGGTCCTGGGGACTCTGTCGGGGTCCTGGGGGCTGTGTCGGGGTCCTGGGGTTCTGTTGTGGTCCTGGTGGCTCTTTTGGGGTCCCGGGGGCTCTGTTGGGGTTCCGGAGCCTCTGTTCTGGTTTTTGGGGGCTCTGTTGTTGTCCTGGGGGCTCTGTTGTTGTCCTGGGGGCTCTGTTGAGGTCCCGGGGGCTCTGTTGGCGTCCTCGGAGCTTGGTTCGTGTTCTGGGGGCTCTGTTGGGGTCTCGCGGGCTCTGTTGGGGTCCCGGGGGCTCTGTTGGGGTTCCGGGGCCTCCGTGATGGTTTTTGGGGGCTCTGTTGTTCTCCTGGGGGCTCTGTTGGGGTCCTGGGGGCTCTGTTGGGGTCCTGGGGGCTCTGTTGGGGTCCTGGGGGCTCTGTTGGGGTCCTGGGGGCTCTGTTCGAGTTCTGGGGTCTCTGTTGTTCTCCCGGGGGCTCTGTAGGTGTCCCCGGGGTATCTGTTGGGGTCCCGGGGGATCTGTTGGGGTCCCGGGGGCTCTGTTGTGGTTATTTTGGCTCTGTTGGGTTCCTGGGGGCTGTGTTGTGGTCCCGGGGGCTGTGTTGTGGTCCCAGGGGCTCTGTTGTGGTCCTGGAGGTCCTGTTCGTGTCTTGGGGGCTCCGTTGTGGTCCCGGGGGCTCTGTTGTTGTCCCGGGGGGGTCTGTTCGGGTCCTGGGGGCTCCGTGGTGGTCCTGGGGGCTCCGTTGGGGTCCTGGGGGCTCTGTTCGGCTCCTGGTTGCTCTGTTGGGGTCCCGGGGGCTCTGTTGGCATCCTCGGAGCTTGGTTCAGGTCCCGGGGGCTCTGCTGGGGTCCCGAGGGCTCTGCTGGGGTCCCGGGGACTCTGCTGGGGTCCCGGGGGCTCCGCTGGGGTCCTGGGGGCTCCGTTCGTGTCCTGGGAGCTCCGTTCGTGTCCCGCGGGCTCTGTTGGGGTCCCGCGGGCTCTGTTGGGGTTCCGCGGGCTCTGTTGGGGTCCCGCGGGCTCTGTTGGGATCCCGCGGCCTCTGTTGGGGTCCCGGGAGCTTGGTTCGGGTTCTGGAGGCTCTGTTGGGGTCCCGCGGGCTCTGTTGGGGTCCCGGGGGCTTTGCTGGGGTCTTGGGGCTTCTGTTGGGGTCCCGGGGGGTCTCTTGGTGTCCCGAAGGATCTGTTGGGGTCCCGGGGGCTCTGTTGTAAGCCTGGGGGCTCTGTTGGGGTCCCGGGAGCTCTGTTGGGGTCCCGGGGGCTCTGTTGGGGTCCCGGGGCCTGCCGTGCTGGTTTTTGGGGTCTTTGTTGTTCTCCCGGGGGCTCTGTTGTTCTCCCGGGGGCTCTGTTGTTCTCCCGGGGGCTCTGTAGGGGTCCTCGGGGGCTCTGTTGGGGTTCTGGGGGCTCTGTTGGGGTTCTGGGGGCTCTGTTGGGGTTCTGGGGGCTCTGTTGGGGTTCTGGGGGCTCTGTTGTGGTTATTTTGGCTCTGTTGTGGTCCCGGGGGCTGTGTTGTGGTCCCGGGGGCTGTGTTGTGGTCCCGGGGGCTGTGTTGTCGTCCCGGGGGCTGTGTTGTCGTCCCCGGGGCTCTGTTGTGGTCCTGGAGGTCCTGTTCGTGTCTTGGGGGCTCTGTTGTTGTCCCGGGGGGGTCTGTTGTTGTCCCGGGGGGGTCTGTTGTTGTCCCGGGGGGGTCTGTTGTTGTCCCGGGGGGGTCTGTTGTTGTCCCGGGGGGGTCTGTTTGGGTTTTGGGGGCTCCGTTGTGGTCCTGGGGGCTCCGTTGGGGTCCTGGGGGCTCTGTTCGGCTCCTGGTTGCTCTGTTGGGGTCCCGGGGGCTCTGTTGGCGTCCTCGGAGCTTTGTTCGGGTCCCGGGGGCTCCGCTGGGGTCCCCGGGGGCTCCGCTGGGGTCCCCGGGGGCTCCGTTCGTGTCCTGGGGGCTCTGTTGGGGTCCTGCGGGCTCTGTTGGGGTCCTGAAGTCTCTGTTGGGTTCCTGGGGGCTCTGTTTGGATCTTGGGAACTCTGTTGGGGTCCCGGGGGCTCTGTTGAAGTCCCTGGGGCTCTGTTGAGGTCCCGGGGTCTTTGCTGGGGTAAAGGGGGTCCCTGTTGGGGTCCTGGGGGCTCTGTTGGGGTCCTGGGGGCTCTGTTGTTGTCCTGGGGTCTTCTCTGGGGTAATGTGTGCTCTGTTGAGGTCCTGGGGACCCTGTTGGTGTCCTGGGGGCTCTGTTCGGGACCTGGGGGCTCTGTTGTTGTCCTGTGGGCTCTGTTGTTGTCCTGTGGGCTCTGTTGTTGTCCTGGGGGCTCTGTTGGGGTAGCGGGGGCTCTGTTGGGGTTCTGGGGGCTCTGTTGGTGTCCTGAAAGCTCTGTTCGGGTTCTGGGGTCTCTGTTGGGGTCCTGCGGGTTCTGTTGGGGTCCTGGGGGCTCCGTGGTGGTCCTGGGGGCTCTGTTGTTTTTTTTGCAGCTTTATCTGTCACGGGGATCTCTGTTGGGGTCCTGGGGGTTCTGTTGGGGTCCTGGGGGTTCTGTTGGGGTCCTGGGGTTCTGTTGGGGTCCTGGGGTTCTGTTGGGGTCCCGGGGGCTCTGTTGTCGTCCCGGGGGCTCTGTTATCGTCCCGGGGGCTCTGTTGGGGTCCCGCAGGCATCTGTTCGGGTTTTGGGGGCTCTGTTGTTCCCCTCGGGGCTCTCTTGGGGTCCCGGGGGCTCTGTTGGGGTTCCGGGGCCTCTGTTCTGGTTTTTGGGGTCTTTGTTGTTCTCCCGGGGGCTCTGTTGAGGTCCCGGGGGCTCTGTTGGGGTCCCGGGGGCTCTGTTGGGATCCTGGGGGCTCTGTTCGAGTTCTGGGGTCTCTGTTGTTCTCCTGGGGGATCTGTAGGGGTCCCGGGGGCTCTGTTGTTGTCAGGGGGGCTCTGTTGTGGTTATTTTAGCTCTGTTGGGTTCCTGGGGGCTCTGTTGTGGTCCCGGGGGCTATGTTGTGGTCCCAGGGGTTCTGTTGTGGTCCTGGAGGTCCTGTTCGTGTCTTGGGGGCTCTGTTGTGGTCCCGGGGGCTCTGTTGCTGTTGCAGGGGGGTCTGTTCGGGTTTTGGGGGCTCCGTTGGGGTCCTGGGGGCTCTGTTCGGCTCCTGGTTGCTCTGTTGGGGTCCCGGGGGCTCTGTTGGCGTCCTCGGAGCTAGGTTCGGGTCCCGGGGGCTCCGCTGGGGTCCCGGGGGCTCTGTTCGTGTCCTGGGAGCTCTGTTCGTGTCCTGGGGGCTCTGTTTGGTTCCCGCGGGCTCTGTTGTTGTCCTGGTGGCTCTGTTGTTGTCCTGGTGGCTCTGTTGGGGTCCCGCGGGCTCTGTTGGGGTCCCGCGGGCTCTGTTGGGGTCCCGCGGGCTCTGTTGGGGTCCCGCGGCCTCTGTTGGGGTCCCGGGGGCTCTGTTGGGGTCCCGGGGGCTCTGTTGGGGTCCCGGGGGCCCTGTTGGGGTCCCGGGGCCTTTGCTGGGGTCTTGGGGCTTATGTTGGGGTCTCGGGGGTTCTCTTGGTGTCCCGAAGGATCTGTTGGGGTCTTGGGGTCTCTGTTGTAAGCCTGTCGGCTCTGTTGGATTCCTGGGAGCTCTGTTGGGGTCCCGGGGGCTCTGTTGGTGTCCCGGGGGCTCTGTTTGGGTTCCGGGGCCTCCGTGCTGGTTTTTGGGGGCTTTGTTGTTCTCCTGGGTGCTCTGTTGGGGTCCTGGGTGCTCTGTTGGGGTCCTGGGTGCTCTGTTGGGATCCTGGGGGCTCTGTTCGAGTTCTGGGGTCTCTGTTGTTCTCCCGGGGGCTCTGTAGGGGTCCCCGGGGGCTCTGTAGGGGTCCCCGGGGGATCTGTTGGTGTCCCCGGGGGCTCTGTTGTGGTCCCGGGGGCTCTGTTGTGGTTATTTTGGATCTGTTGTGGTCCCGGGGGCTCTGTTGTGGTCCCGGGGGCTCTGTTGTGATCCCTGGGGCTCTGTTGTTGTCCCGGGGGGTCTGTTCTGGTTTTGGGCGCTCCGTTGTTGTCCTGGGGGCTCCGTTGGGGTCCTGGGGGCTCTGTTCGGCTCCTGGTTGCTCTGTTGGGGTCCCGGGGGCTCTGTTGGCGTCCTCGGAGCTTGGTTCGGGTCCCGGGGGCTCCGCTGGGGTCCCGGGGGCTCCGCTGGGGTCCCGGGGGCTCCGTTCGTGTCCCGGGGGCTCCGTTCGTGTCCCGCGGGCTCTGTTGGGGTCCCGCGGGCTCTGTTGGGGTCCCGCGGGCTCTGTTGGGGTCCCGCGGGCTCTGTTGGGGTCCCGCGGGCTCTGTTGGGGTCCCGCGGGCTCTGTTGGGGTCCCGCTGGCTCTGTTGGTGTCTTGCTGGCTCTGTTGGGGTCCTGAAGTCTCTGTTGGGTTCCTGGGGGCTCTGTTTGGATCTTGGGAACTCTGTTGGGGTCCCGGGGGCTCTGTTGAGGTCCCGGGGTCTTCGCTGGGGTAAAGGGGGTCCCTGTTGGTGTCCTGGGGGCTCTGTTGGGGTCCTGGGGGCTCTGTTGGGGTCCTGGGGTCTTCTCTGGGGTAATGTGTGCTCTGTTGAGGTCCTGGGGACCCTCTTGGTGTCCTGTGGGCTCTGTTGTTGTCCTGTGGGCTCTGTTGTTGTCCTGTGGGCTCTGTTGTTGTCCTGGGGGCTCTGTTGGGGTTCCGGGGCCTCCGTGCTGGTTTTTGGGGGCTTTGTTGTTCTCCTGGGGGCTCTGTTGGGGTCCTGGGGGCTCTGTTGGGGTCCTGGGGGCTCTGTTCGAGTTCTGGGGTCTCTGTTGTTCTCCCGGGGTATCTGTAGGTGTCCCCGGGGTATCTGTTGGGGTCCCGGGGGATCTGTGGGGGTCCCGGGGGCTCTGTTGTGGTTATTTTGGCTCTGTTGGGTTCCTGGGGGCTGTGTTGTGGTCCCGGGGGCTGTGTTGTGGTCCTGGGAGCTCTGTTGTGGTCCTGGAGGTCCTGTTCGTGTCTTGGGGGCTCCGTTGTGGTCCCGGGGGCTCTGTTGTTGTCCCGGGGGGGTGTGTTCGGGTTTTGGGGGCTCCGTTGTGGTCCTGGGGGCTCCGTTGGGGTCCTGGGGGCTCTGTTCGACTCCTGGTTGCTCTGTTGGGGTCCCGGGGGCTCTGTTGGCGTCCTCGGAGCTTTGTTCGGGACCCGGGGGCTCCGCTGGGGTCCCCGGGGGCTCCGTTCGTGTCCTTGGTGCTCTGTTGGGGTCCTGCGGGCTCTGTTGGGGTCCTGCGGGCTCTGTTGGGGTCCTGCTGGCTCTGTTGGGGTCCTGCGGGCTCTGTTGGGGTCCTGCTGGCTCTGTTGGGGTCCTGAAGTCTCTGTTGGGTTCCTGGGGGCTCTGTTTGGATCTTGGGAACTCTGTTGGGGTCCCGGGGGCTCTGTTGAAGTCCCTGGGGCTCTGTTGAGGTCCCGGGGTCTTCGCTGGGGTAAAGGGGGTCCCTGTTGGGGACCTGGGGGCTCTGTTGGGGACCTGGGGGCTCTGTTGTTGTCCTGGGGGCTCTGTTGTTGTCCTGTGGGCTCTGTTATTGTCCTGGGGGCTCTGTTGGGGTTCTGGGGGCTCTGTTGGTGTCCTGAAAGCTCTGTTCGGGTTATGGGGTCTCTGTTGGGGTCCTGCGGGTTCTGTTGGGGTCCTGGGGGCTCCGTGGTGGTCCTGGGGGCTCTGTTGTTTTTTTTGCAGCTTTATCTGTCACAGGGATCTCTGTCGGGGTCCTGGGGGACTCTGTCGGGGTCCTGGGGGTTCTGTCGGGGTCCTGGGGGTTCTGTCGGGGTCCTGGGGCTCTGTTGCGGTCCCGGGGGCTCTGTTGTTGTCCTGGGGGCTCTGTTGTTGTCCTGGGGGCTCTGTTGGTGTCCTGGGGGCTCTGTTGGTGTCCTGAAAGCTCTGTTCGGGTCCTGGGGGTTCTGTCGGGGTCCTGGGGGTTCTGTCGGGGTCCTGGGGGCTCTGTCGGGGTCCCGGGGGCCCTGTTGGGGTCCCGGGGGCTTTGCTGGGGTCTTGGGGCTTATGTTGGGGTCCCGGGGGGTCTCTTGGTGTCCCGAAGGATCTGCTGGGGTCTTGGGGTCTCTGTTGTAAGCCTGTCGGCTCTGTTGGATTCCTGGGAGTTCTGTTGGGGTCCCGGGGGCTCTGTTGGGGTCCCGGGGGCTCTGTTGGGGTCCCGGGGGCTCTGTTGGGGTCCCGGGGGCTCTGTTTGGGTTCCGGGGCCTCCGTGCTGGTTTTTGGGGGCTTTGTTGTTCTCCTGGGGGCTGTGTTGGGGTCCTGGGTGCTCTGTTGGGATCCTGGGTGCTCTGTTGGGATCCTGGGGGCTCTGTTTGAGTTCTGGGGTCTCTGTTGTTCTCCCGGGGGCTCTGTAGGGGTCCCCGGGGGCTCTGTAGGGGTCCCCGGGGGATCTGTTGGGGTCCCGGGGGCTCTGTTGTGGTCCCGGGGGCTCTGTTGTGGTTATTTTGGCTCTGTTGGGTTCCTGGGGGCTCTGTTGTGGTCCCGGGTGCTCTGTTGTGATCCCTGGGGCTCTGTTGTTGTCCCGGGGGGTCTGTTCTGGTTTTGGGCGCTCCGTTGTTGTCCTGGGGGCTCCGTTGGGGTCCTGGGGGCTCTGTTCGGCTCCTGGTTGCTCTGTTGGGTTCCCGGGGGCTCTGTTGGCGTCCTCGGAGCTTGGTTCGGGTCCCGGGGGCTCCGCTGGTGTCCCGGGGGCTCCGCTGGGGTCCCGGGGGCTCCGCTGGGGTCCTGGGGGCTCTGTTCGTGTCCTGGGGGCTCTGTTGGTGTCCTGGGGACCCTGTTGGTGTCCTGGGGGCTCTGTTGGGGTTTTGGGGGCTCTGTTGGGGTCCTGAAAGCTCTGTTCGGGTTCTGGGGTCTCTGTTGGGGTCCTGCGGTTTCTGTTGGGGTCCTGGGGGCTCCGTGGTTGTCCTGGGGGCTTTGTTGTTTTTTTCGCAGCTTTATCTGTCACAGGGATCTCTGTCGGGGTCCTGGGGACTCTGTCGGGGTCCTGGGGACTCTGTCGGGGTCCTGGGGACTGTGTCGGGGTCCTGGGGTTCTGTTGTGGTTCTGGTGGCTCTTTTGGGGTCCCGGGGGCTCTGTTGGGGTTCCGGAGCCTCTGTTCTGGTTTTTGGGGGCTCTGTTGTTGTCCTGGGGGCTCTGTTGTTGTCCTGGGGGCTCTGTTGTTGTCCTGGGGGCTCTGTTGTTCTCCTGGGGGCTCTGTTGAGGTCCCGGGGGCTCTGTTGGCATCCTCGGAGCTTGGTTCATGTTCTGGGGGCTCTGTTGGGGTCTCGCGGGCTCTGTTGGGGTCCCGGGGGCTCTGTTGGGGTTCCGGGGCCTCCGTGCTGGTTTTTGGGGTCTTTGTTGTTCTCCTGGGGGCTCTGTTTGGGTCCTGGGGGCTCTATTGGGGTCCTGGGGGCTCTGTTCGAGTTCTGGGGTCTCTGTTGTTCTCCCGGGGGCTCTGTAGGGGTCCCCGGGGGCTCTGTAGGGGTCCCCGGTGTATCTGTTGGGGTCCCGGGGGGCTCTGTTGGGGTCCCGGGGGCTCTGTTGGGGTTCTGGGGACTCTGTTGTGGTTATTTTGGCTCTGTTGGGTTCCTGGGGGCTCTGTTGTGGTCCCGGGGGCTCTGTTGAAGTCCCGGGGGCTCTGTTGAGGTCCCGGTGTCTTCTCTGGGGTAAAGGGGGTCCCTGTTGGGGTCCTGGGGGCTCTGTTTGGGTCGTGGGGGCTCTGTTGTGGTCCTGGGGGCTCTATTCGGTTCCTGAACGCTCTGTTGAGGGTCCTGGGGGCTCTGTGGGGGTCCCGGGGGCTCTGTGACGGTCCCGGGGGCTCTGTTCTTGTCTTGGGGGCTCCTTTGGTGTCCCGGGGGCTCCTTTGGGGTCCCGGGGGCTCTGTTGGGGTCCCGGGGGCTCTGTTGGGGTCCCGGGGGCTCTGTTCGAGTTCTGGGGTCTCTGTTGTTCTCCCGGGGGCTCTGTAGGGGTCCCGGGGGCTCTGTAGGGGTCCCGGGGGCTCTGTAGGGTTTCTGGGGGCTATGTTGTGGTTATTTTGGCTCTGTTGGGTTCCTGGGGGCTCCGTTGTGGTCACGGGGGCTCTGCTGTGATCCCTGGGGCTCTGTTGTGGTCCTGGAGGTCCTGTTCGCGTCTTCGGGGCTCTGTTGTGGTCCCGGGGGCTCTGTTGTTGTCCCGGGGGGGTCTGTTCGGGTTTTGGGGGCTCCGTTGTAGTCCTGGGGGCTCTGTTGGGGTCCCGGGGGATCTGTTGGGGTCCCGGGGGCTCTGTTGGCATCCTCGGAGCTTGGTTCGTGTCCCGGGGGCTCCGCTGGGGTCCTGGGGGCTCTGTTGTTGTCCCGTGGGATCTGTTGGGGTCCTGCTGGCTCTGTTAGTGTCCTGCTGGCTCTGTTGGGGTCCAACGAATTCTGTTGGGGTCTAGCAGGCTCTGTTGGGGTCCCGGGGGCTCTATTGGGGTCTTGGGGGCTCTGTTCGAGTTCTGGGGTCTCTGTTGTTCTCCCGGGGGCTCTGTAGGGTTCCCCGGGGGCTCTGTTGGGGTTCTGGGGGCTCTGTTGGTGTCCTGGGGGCTCTGTTGGCATCCTCGGAGCTTGGTTCGGGTCCCGGGGGCTCCGCTGGGGTCCCGGGGGCTCCGTTCGTGTCCTTGGGGCTCCGTTCGTGTCCTGGGGGCTCTGTTGTTTTCCCGTGGGATCTGTTGGGGTCCTGCTGGCTCTGTTGGGGTCCTGGGGGCTCTGTTGTTGTCCCGTGGGATCTGTTGGGGTCCTGCTGGCTCTGTTAGTGTCCTGCTGGCTCTGTTGGGGTCCAACGAATTCTGTTGGGGTCTAGCAGGCTCTGTTGGGGTCCCGGGGGCTCTGTTGGGGACCTGGGGGCTCTGTTGTTGTCCTGGGGGCTCTGTTGTTGTCCTGTGGGCTCTGTTATTGTCCTGGGGGCTCTGTTGGGGTTCTGGGGGCTCTGTTGGTGTCCTGAAAGCTCTGTTCGGGTTATGGGGTCTCTGTTGGGGTCCTGCGGGTTCTGTTGGGGTCCTGGGGGCTCCGTGGTGGTCCTGGGGGCTCTGTTGTTTTTTTTGCAGCTTTATCTGTCACAGGGATCTCTGTCGGGGTCCTGGGGGACTCTGTCGGGGTCCTGGGGGTTCTGTCGGGGTCCTGGGGGTTCTGTCGGGGTCCTGGGGGTTCTGTCGGGGTCCTGGGGCTCTGTTGCGGTCCCGGGGGCTCTGTTGTTGTCCTGGGGGCTCTGTTGTTGTCCTGGGGGCTCTGTTGTTGTCCTGGGGGCTCTGTTGGTGTCCTGAAAGCTCTGTTCGGGTCCTGGGGGTTCTGTCGGGGTCCTGGGGGTTCTGTCGGGGTCCTGGGGGTTCTGTCGGGGTCCTGGGGGCTCTGTCGGGGTCCCGGGGGCCCTGTTGGGGTCCCGGGGGCTTTGCTGGGGTCTTGGGGCTTATGTTGGGGTCCCGGGGGGTCTCTTGGTGTCCCGAAGGATCTGCTGGGGTCTTGGGGTCTCTGTTGTAAGCCTGTCGGCTCTGTTGGATTCCTGGGAGTTCTGTTGGGGTCCCGGGGGCTCTGTTGGGGTCCCGGGGGCTCTGTTGGGGTCCCGGGGGCTCTGTTGGGGTCCCGGGGGCTCTGTTGGGGTCCCGGGGGCTCTGTTTGGGTTCCGGGGCCTCCGTGCTGGTTTTTGGGGGCTTTGTTGTTCTCCTGGGGGCTGTGTTGGGGTCCTGGGTGCTCTGTTGGGATCCTGGGGGCTCTGTTTGAGTTCTGGGGTCTCTGTTGTTCTCCCGGGGGCTCTGTAGGGGTCCCCGGGGGCTCTGTAGGGGTCCCCGGGGGCTCTGTAGGGGTCCCCGGGGGATCTGTTGGGGTCCCGGGGGCTCTGTTGTGGTCCCGGGGGCTCTGTTGTGGTTATTTTGGCTCTGTTGGGTTCCTGGGGGCTCTGTTGTGGTCCCGGGTGCTCTGTTGTGATCCCTGGGGCTCTGTTGTTGTCCCGGGGGGTCTGTTCTGGTTTTGGGCGCTCCGTTGTTGTCCTGGGGGCTCCGTTGGGGTCCTGGGGGCTCTGTTCGGCTCCTGGTTGCTCTGTTGGGTTCCCGGGGGCTCTGTTGGCGTCCTCGGAGCTTGGTTCGGGTCCCGGGGGCTCCGCTGGGGTCCCGGGGGCTCCGCTGGGGTCCTGGGGGCTCTGTTCGTGTCCTGGGGGCTCTGTTGGTGTCCTGGGGACCCTGTTGGTGTCCTGGGGGCTCTGTTGGGGTTTTGGGGGCTCTGTTGGGGTCCTGAAAGCTCTGTTCGGGTTCTGGGGTCTCTGTTGGGGTCCTGCGGTTTCTGTTGGGGTCCTGGGGGCTCCGTGGTTGTCCTGGGGGCTTTGTTGTTTTTTTCGCAGCTTTATCTGTCACAGGGATCTCTGTCGGGGTCCTGGGGACTCTGTCGGGGTCCTGGGGACTCTGTCGGGGTCCTGGGGACTGTGTCGGGGTCCTGGGGTTCTGTTGTGGTTCTGGTGGCTCTTTTGGGGTCCCGGGGGCTCTGTTGGGGTTCCGGAGCCTCTGTTCTGGGTTTTGGGGGCTCTGTTGTTGTCCTGGGGGCTCTGTTGTTGTCCTGGGGGCTCTGTTGTTCTCCTGGGGGCTCTGTTGAGGTCCCGGGGGCTCTGTTGGCGTCCTCGGAGCTTGGTTCGTGTTCTGGGGGCTCTGTTGGGGTCTCGCGGGCTCTGTTGGGGTCCCGGGGGCTCTGTTGGGGTTCCGGGGCCTCCGTGCTGGTTTTTGGGGGCTTTGTTGTTCTCCTGGGGGCTCTGTTGGGGTCCTGGGGGCTCTATTGGGGTCCTGGGGGCTCTGTTCGAGTTCTGGGGTCTCTGTTGTTCTCCCGGGGGCTCTGTAGGGGTCCCCGGGGGCTCTGTAGGGGTCCCCGGTGTATCTGTTGGGGTCCCGGGGGGCTCTGTTGGGGTCCCGGGGGCTCTGTTGGGGTTCTGGGGACTCTGTTGTGGTTATTTTGGCTCTGTTGGGTTCCTGGGGGCTCTGTTGTGGTCCCGGGGGCTCTGTTGAAGTCCCGGGGGCTCTGTTGAGGTCCCGGTGTCTTCTCTGGGGTAAAGGGGGTCCCTGTTGGGGTCCTGGGGGCTCTGTTTGGGTCGTGGGGGCTCTGTTGTGGTCCTGGGGGCTCTGTTGGGGTAATGGGTGCTCTGTTGACGTCCTGGGGACCCTGTTGTGGTCCTGGGGGCTCTATTCGGTTCCTGAACGCTCTGTTGAGGGTCCCGGGGGCTCTGTGGGGGTCCCGGGGGCTCTGTGACGGTTCCGGGGGCTCTGTTCTTGTCTTGGGGGCTCTGTTGTTGTCCTGGGGTCTTCACTGGTGTAATGGCGGCTCCTTTGGTGTCCCGGGGGCTCTGTTGGGGTCCCGGGGGCTCTGTTGGGGTCCCGGGGGCTCTGTTGGGGTCCCGGGGGCTCTGTTGGGGTCCCGGGGGCTCTGTTGGGGTCCCGGGGGCTCTGTTCGAGTTCTGGGGTCTCTGTTGTTCTCCCGGGGGCTCTGTAGGGGTCCCGGGGGCTCTGTAGGGGTCCCGGGGGCTCTGTAGGGTTTCTGGGGGCTATGTTGTGGTTATTTTGGCTCTGTTGGGTTCCTGGGGGCTCCGTTGTGGTCACGGGGGCTCTGCTGTGATCCCTGGGGCTCTGTTGTGGTCCTGGAGGTCCTGTTCGCGTCTTCGGGGCTCTGTTGTGGTCCCGGGG
Source organism: Opisthocomus hoazin (assembly GCF_030867145.1). Lineage (NCBI taxonomy): Eukaryota > Metazoa > Chordata > Aves > Opisthocomiformes > Opisthocomidae > Opisthocomus > Opisthocomus hoazin. The sequence goes on from NW_027448905.1 coordinate 65,461, forward strand.
GCTCTGTTGTTGTCCCGGGGGGGTCTGTTCGGGTTTTGGGGGCTCCGTTGTAGTCCCGGGGGCTCTGTTGGGGTCCCGGGGGCTCTGTTGGGGTCCCGGGGGATCTGTTGGGGTCCCGGGGGCTCTGTTGGCATCCTCGGAGCTTGGTTCGTGTCCCGGGGGCTCCGCTGGGGTCCTGGGGGCTCTGTTGTTGTCCCGTGGGATCTGTTGGGGTCCTGCTGGCTCTGTTAGTGTCCTGCTGGCTCTGTTGGGGTCCAGCGGGCTCTGTTGGGGTCTAGCAGGCTCTGTTGGGGTCCCGGGGGCTCTATTGGGGTCTTGGGGGCTCTGTTCGAGTTCTGGGGTCTCTGTTGTTCTCCCGGGGGCTCTGTAGGGTTCCCCGGGGGCTCTGTAGGGGTCCCCGGAGTATCTGTTGGGGTCCCGGGGGGCTCTGTTGGGGTCCCGGGGGCTCTGTTGGGGTTCTGGGGACTCTGTTGTGGTTATTTTGGCTCTGTTGGGTTCCTGGGGGCTCTGTTGTGGTCCCGGGGGCTCTGTTGAAGTCCCGGGGGCTCTGTTGAGGTCCCCTTGTCTTCTCTGGGGTAAAGGGGGTCCCTGTTGGGGTCCTGGGGGCTCTGTTGGGGTCGTGGGGGCTCTGTTGTGGTCCTGGGGGCTCTATTCGGTTCCTGAACGCTCTGTTGAGGGTCCCGGGGGCTCTGTGGGGGTCCCGGGGGCTCTGTGACGGTCCCGGGGGCTCTGTTCTTGTCTTGGGGGCTCTGTTGTTGTCCTGGGGTCTTCACCTGGTGTCCCGGGGGCTCTGTTGGGGTCCCGGGGGCTCTGTTGTGGTCCTGGAGGTCCTGTTCGTATCTTGGGGGCTCTGTTGTGGTCCCGGGGGCTCTGTTGTTGTCCCGGGGGGGTCTGTTCGTGTTTTGGGGGCTCCGTTGTAGTCCTGGGGGCTCTGTTGGGGTCCCGGGGGCTCTGTTGGGGTCCCGGGGGCTCTGTTGGCATCCTCGTAGCTTGGTTTCTGTGTCCCGGGGGCTCGCTGGGGTCCTGGGGGCTCTGTTGTTGTCCCGTGGGATCTGTTGGGGTCCTGCTGGCTCTGTTGGGGTCCTGCTGGCTCTGTTGGGGTCCAGCGGGCTCTGTTGGGGTCTAGCAGGCTCTGTTGGGGTCCCGGGGGCTGTGTTGGGGTCCCGGGGGCTCTGTTGGGGTCCCGGGGGCTCTGTTGGGGTCCCGGGGGCTCTGTTGGCGTCCTCGGAGCTTGGTTCGGGTCCCGGGGGCTCCGCTGGGGTCCAGGGGGCTCCGTTCGTGTCCTGGGGGCTCTGCTGGGGTCCCGGGGGCTCTGTTGGCATCCTCGGAGCTTGGTTCGTGTCCCGGGGGCTCCGCTGGGGTCCTGCGCTCTGTTGTTTTCCCGTGGGATCTGTTGGGGTCCCCGGGGGCTCTGTTGGGGTCCCGGGGGCTCTGTTGGCATCCTCGGAGCTTGGTTCGGGTCCCGGGGGATCCGCTGGGGTCCAGGGGGCTCCGTTCGTGTCCTGGGGGCTCTGTTGTTCTCCCGGGGGCTCTGTTGTTCTCCCGCGGGCTCTGTTGGGGTCCCTCGGGCTCTGTTGGGGTCCCAGGAACTTGGTTCGGGTTTTGGAGGCTCTGTTGGGGTCCTGGTGGCTCTGTTGGGGTCCCTGGGGCTCTGTTGGGGTCCCGTGGGCTTTGCTGGGGTCCTGGGGGCTTCTGTTGGGGTCCCGAGGTGTCTCTTGGGGTCCCGAAGGATCTGTTAAGTTCCCGGGGGCTCTGTTGTAAGCCTGGGGGCTCAGTTGGGGTCCCGGGGGCTCTGTTGGATTCCTGGGAGCTCTGTTGGGGTCCCGGGGGCTCTGTTGGTGTTTTTGGGGTCTTCGCTGGGGTCCTGGGGTCTCTGTTGTCGTTCCGGGGGCTCTGTTGTCGTCCCGGGGGCTCTGTTGGGGTCCTGGGGCATCTGTTCGGGTTTTGGGGTCTCTGTTGTTCCCCTGGGGGCTCTGTTGGGGTCCCGGGGGCTCTGTTGTTGTTCCGGGGGGGTCTGTTCGGGTTTTGGGGGCTCCGTTGTGTTCCTGGGTGCTCCGTTGGGGTCCTGGGGTCTCTGTTCGGCTCCTGGTTGCTCTGTTGGGGTCCCGGGGGCTCTGTTGAGGTCCCGGGGTCTTCTCTGGGGTAAAGGGGGTCCCTGTTGGGGTCCTGGGGGCTCTGTTGGGGTAATGGGTGCTCTGTTGACGTCCTGGGGACCCTGTTGTGGTCCTGGGGGCTCTTTTCGGTTCCTGAACGCTCTGTTGAGGGTCCCGGGGGCTCTGTGGCGGTCCCGGGGGCTCTGTGGCGGTCCCGGGGGCTCTGTTCTTGTCTTGGGGGCTCTGTTGTTGTCCTGGGGTCTTCACTGGTGTAATGGCGGCTCCTTTGGTGTCCCGCGGGCTCTGTTGGGGTCCTGGGAGCTTGGTTCAGGTCCCGGGGGCTCTGTTGGGGTCCCGGGGGCTCTGTTGGGGTCCCGGGGGCTCTGTTGGGGTCCTGGGGCTTCTGTTGGTGTCCCGGGGACTCTGTTCGAGTTCTGGGGTCTCTGTTGTTCTCCCGGGGGCTCTGTAGGGGTCCCGGGAACTCTTTAGGGGGTCCCGGGGCTCTGTTGGGGGTTCTGGGGGCTATGTTGTGGTTATTTTGGCTCTGTTGGGTTCCTGGGGGCTCTGTTGTGGTCCCGGGGGCTCTGCTGTGATCCCTGGGGCTCTGTTGTGGTCCTGGAGGTCGTGTTCGTGTCTTGGGGGCTCTGTTGTGGTCACGGGGGCTCTGTTGTTGTCCCGGGGGGGTCTGTTCGGGTTTTGGGGGCTCTGTTGGGGTCCCGGGGGCTCTGTTGGGGTCCCGGGGGATCTGTTGGGGTCCCGGGGGATCTGTTGGGGTCCCGGGGGCTCTTTTGGCATCCTCGGAGCTTGGTTCGTGTCCCGGGGGCTCCGCTGGGGTCCTGGGGGCTCTGTTGTTGTCCCGTGGGATCTGTTGCGGTCCTGCTGGCTCTGTTGCGGTCCTGCTGGCTCTGTTGGGGTCCAGCGGGCTCTGTACGGGTCCAGCGGGCTCTGTTGGGGTCCCGGGGGCTCTGTTGGGGTCCCGGGGGCTCTGTTGGCGTCCTCGGAGCTTGGTTCGTGTCCCGGGGGCTTCGCTGGGGTCCAGGGGGCTCCGTTCGTGTCCTGGGGGCTCTGTTGTTCTCCCGGGGGCTCTGTTGGGGTCCCGCGGGCTCTGTTGGGGTCCCGCGGGCTCTGTTGGGGTCCCGGGAACTTGGTTCGGGTTCTGGAGGCTCTGTTGGTGTCCTGGTGGCTTTGCTGGGGTCTTGGGGCTTCTGTTGGGGTCCCGGGGTGTCTCTTGGGGTCCCGAAGGGTCTGTTAAGTTCCCGGGGGCTCTGTTGTAAGCCTGGGGGCTCTGTTGGGGTCCCGGGGGCTCTGTTGGCGTCCTCGGAGCTTGGTTCGGGTCCCGGGGGCTCCGCTGGGGTCCAGGGGCTTCCGTTCTTGTCCTGGGGGCTCTGTTGTTCTCCCGGGGGCTCTGTTGTTCTCTCGCGGGCTCTGTTGGGGTCCCGCGGGCTCTGTTGGGGTCCCGGGAACTTGGTTCGGGTCCCGGGGGCTCTGTCTGGGGTCCCGGGGGCTCTGTTGGGGTCCCGGGGGCTCTGTTGGGGTCCCGGGGCTCTGTTGGCATCCTCGGAGCTTGGTTCGTGTCCCGGGGGCTCTGTTGTTGTCCCGTGGGATCTGTTGGTGTCCCTGCTGGCTCTGTTGGTGTCCTGCTGGCTCTGTTGGGGTCCTGCTGGCTCTGTTGGAGTCCAGCGGGCTCTGTTGGGGTCCCGGGGGCTCTGTTGGGGTCCCGGGGGCTCTGTTGGGAGGTCCCGGGGGCTCTGTTGGGGGTCCCGGGGGATCTGTTGGGGTCCCGGGGGGCTCTGTTGGCGTCCTCGGAGCTTGGTTCGGGTCCCGGGGGATCCGCTGGGGTCCAGGGGGCTCCGTTCGTGTCCTGGGGGCTCTGTTGTTCTCCCGGGGGCTCTGTTGTTCTCCCGCGGGCTCTGTTGGGGTCCCGCGGGCTCTGTTGGGGTCCCGGGAACTTGGTTCGGATTCTGGAGGCTCTGTGGGGTCCCTGGGGCTCTGTTGGGTTCTCGGGGGCTCTGTTGTGGTCCCGGGGGGATCTGTTGGGGTCCCGGGGGCTCTGTTGGCATCCTCGGAGCTTGGTTCGTGTCCTGGGGGCTCTGTTGGGGTCCCTGCTGGCTCTGTTGGGGTCCTGCTGGCTCTGTTGGGGTCCCGGGGGCTCTGTTGGGGTCCCGGGGGCTCTGTTGGGGTCCCGGGGGCTCTGTTAGGGTCCCGGGGGCTCTGTTAGGGTCCCGGGGGCTCTGTTGGTGTCCCGGGGGCTCTGTTGGCGTCCTCGGAGCTTGGTTCGGGTCCCGGGGGATCCGCTGGGGTCCAGGGGGCTCCGTTCGTGTCGTGGGGGCTCTGTTGTTCTCCCGGGGGCTCTGTTGGGGTCCCGCGGGCTCTGTTGGGGTCCCGCGGGCTCTGTTGGGGTCCCGGGAACTTGGTTCGGTTTCTGGAGGCTCTGTTGGTGTCCTGGTGGCTTTGCTGGGGTCTTGGGGCTTCTGTTGGGGTCCCGGGGTGTCTCTTGGGGTCCTGAAGGATCTGTTAAGTTCCCGGGGGCTCTGTTGTAAGCCTGGGGGCTCTGTTGGGGTCCCGGGGGCTCTGTTGGGGTCCCGGGGGCTCTGTTGGATTCCTGGGAGCTCTGTTGGGGTCCCGGGGGCTCTGTTGGGGGTTTTTGGGGTCTTCGCTGGGGTCCTGGGGTCTCTGTTGTCGTTCCGGGGGCTCTGTTGTCGTCCCGGGGGCTCTGTTGGGGTCCTGGGGCATCAGTTCGGGTTTTGGGGTCTCTGTTGTTCCCCTGGGGGCTCTGTTGGGGTCCCGGGGGCTCTGTAGGGGTCCCGGGGGTGTCTGTTCGGGTTTTGGGGGCTCCGTTGTGTTCCTGGGTGCTCCGTTGGGGTCCTGGGGTCTCTGTTCGGCTCCTGGTTGCTCTGTTGGGGTCCCGGGGGGCTCTGTTGGCGTCCTCGGAGCTTGGTTCGGGTTCTGGGGGCTCCGTTCGTGTCCCGGGGGCTCCGTTCGTGTCCAGGGGGCTCTGTTGTGGTCCCGCGGGCTCTGTTGGGGTCCTGAAGTCTCTGTTGGGTTCCTGGGGGCTCTGTTTGGATCTTGGGAACTCTGTTGGGGTCCCGGGGGCTCTGTTGAAGTCGCTGGGGCTCTGTTGAGGTCCCGGGGTCTTCGCTGGGGTAAAGGGGGTCCCCTGTTGGGGTCCTGGGGGCTCTGTTGTTTTCCTGAGGGCTCTGTTGGTGTCCTGGGAGCTCTGTGGGGGTCCTGAGGTCTCTGTTGTCGTCCTGGGAGCTCTGTTCGGCTTCTGGGGGCTCTGTTGGGGTCCTGGGGGCTCTGTTGGGGTCCCGGGGGCTTTGCTGGGGTCTTGGGGCTTCTGTTGGGGTCCCGTGGGCTCTGTTGGGGTCCTGGGGGCTCTGTTGGGGTCCCGAAGGCTCTGTTGGGGTCCTGGGGGCTCTGTTGTAAGCCTGGGTGCTCTGTTGGCGTCCCGGGGGCTCTGTTGGCGTCCCGGGGGCTCTGTTGGCGTCCCGGGGGCTCTGTTGGCGTCCCGGGGGATCTGTTGGCGTCCCGGGGGCTCTGTTGGCATACCGGGGGCTCTGTTGGCATCCCGGGGGCTCTGTTGGGGTTTTTGGGGTCTTCGCTGGGGTCCCGGGGGCTCTGTTGAAGTCCCGGGGGCTCTGTTGAAGTCCCGGGGGCTCTGTTGAAGTCCCGGGGGCTCTGTTGAGGTCCCGGGGTCTTCTCTGGGGTAAAGGGGGTCCCTGTTGGGGTCCTGGGGGCTCTGTTGGGGTCCTGGGGGCTCTGTTGGGGTCCCGGGGGCTCTGTTGTGGTCCTGGAGGTCCTGTTCGTGTTTTGGGGGCTCTGTTGTTGTCCCGGGGGCTCTGTTGTTGTCCCGGGGAGGTCTGTTGGGGTCCCGGGGGCTCTGTTGGGGTCCCGGGGGCTCTGTTGGGGTCCCGGGGGCTCTGTTGGGGTCCCGGGGGCTCTGTTGGGGTCCCGGGGGCTCCGTTCGTGTCCCGCGGCTCCGTTCGTGTCCCAGCGGCTCTGTTGGAGTCCCGCGGGCTCTGTTGGGGTCTCGCGGGGCTCTGTTGTGGTCCCGAGGGCTGTGTTGTGGTCCCGGGGCCTATGTTGTGGTCCCAGGGGGTCTGTTGTGGTCCTGGAGGTCCTGTTCGTGTCTTGGGGGCTCTGTTGTGGTCCCGGGGGCTCTGTTGTTGTCCCGGGGGGGTCTGTTCGGGTTTTGGGGGCTCCGTTGTGGTCCTGGGGGCTCTGTTGGGGTCCTGGGGGCTCTGTTCGGCTCCTGGTTGCTCTGTTGGGGGTCCCGGGGGCTCTGTTGGAGTCCCGCAGGCTCTGTTGGGGTCCCGGGGGCTCTGTTGGCATCCTCGGAGCTTGGTTCGGGTTCTGGAAGCTCCGTTCGTGTCCCGGGGGGCTCCGTTCGTGTCCCGGGGGCTCCGTTCGTGTCCAGGGGGCTCTGTTTTGGTCCTGCGGGCTCTGTTGGGGTCCTGCGGGCTCTGTTGGGGTCCTGGTGGCTCTGTTGGGGTCCTGAAGTCTCTGTTGGGTTCCTGGGGGCTCTGTTTGGATCTTGGGAACTCTGTTGGGGTCCCGGGGGCTCTGTTGAAGTCCCTGGGGCTCTGTTGAGGTCCCGGGGTCTTCGCTGGGGTAAAGGGGTGGTCCCTGTTGGGGTCCTGGGGGCTCTGTTGTTTTCCTGAGGGCTCTGTTGGTGTCCTGGGAGCTCTGTGGGGGTCCTGAGGTCTCTGTTGTCGTCCTGGGAGCTCTGTTCGGCTTCTGGGAGTTCTGTTGGGGTCCCGGGGGCTCTGTTGGGGTCCTGGGGGCTCTGTTGGGGTCCCGGGGGCTTTGCTGGGGTCCTGGGGCTTCTGTTGGGGTCCCGTGGGCTCTGTTGGGGTCCGTGGGCTCTGTTGGGGTCCCGAAGGCTCTCTTGGGGTCCTGGGGGCTCTGTTGGCGTCCGGGGGCTCTGTTGGCATCCCGGGGGCTCTGTTGGCATCCCGGGGGCTCTGTTGGGGTTTTTGGGGTCTTCGCTGGGTTCCCGGGGGCTCTGTTGAAGTCCCGGGGGCTCTGTTGAAGTCCCGGGGGCTCTGTTGAAGTCCTGGGGGCTCTGTTTAGGTCCGGGGTCTTCTCTGGGGTAAAGGGGGTCCCTGTTGGGGTCCTGGGGGCTCTGTTGGGGTCCTGGGGGCTCTGTTGGGGTCCCGGGGGCTCTGTTGTGGTCCTGGAGGTCCTGTTCGTGTCTTCGGGGCTCTCTTGTGCTCCCGGGGGCTCTGTTGTTGTCCCGGGAAGGTCTGTTCGGGTTTTGGGCGCTCTGTTGGGGTCCTGGGGGCTCTGTTGGGGTCCTGGGGGCTCTGTTGGGGGTCCTGGGGGCTCTGTAGGGGTCCCGGTGGCTCTGTTGGGGTCCCGGTGGCTCTGTTGGGGTCCCGGTGGCTCTGTTGGGGTCCCGGCGGCTCCGTTCGTGTCCCGGTGGCTCCGTTCGTGTCCCGGCGGCTCCGTTCGTGTCCCGCGGGCTCTGTTGGGGTCTCGCGGGCTCTGTTGTGGTCCCGGGGCCTGTGTTGTGGTCCCAGGGACTCTGTTGTGGTCCTGGAGGTCCTGTTCGTGTCTTGGGGGCTCTGTTGTGGTCCCGGGGGCTCTGTTGTTGTCCCGGGGGGGTCTCTTCGGGTTTTGGGGGCTCCGTTGTGGTCCTGGGGGCTCTGTTGGGGTCCTGGGGTCTCTGTTCGGCTCCTGGTTGCTCTGTTGGGGTCCCGGGGGCTCTGTGGGGGTCCCGCAGGCTCTGTTGGGGTCCCGGGGGCTCTGTTGGCATCCTCGGAGCTTGGTTCGGGTTCTGGAAGCTCCGCTGGGGTCCCGGGGGCTCCGCTGGGGTCCCGGGGGCTCCGTTCGTGTCCTGCGGGCTCTGTTGGGGTCCTGCGGGCTCTGTTGGGGTCCTGAAGTCTCTGTTGGGTTCCTGGGGGCTCTGTTGGGTTCCTGGGGCTTCTGTTGGTGTCCCGGGGGCTCTGTTCGAGTTCTGGGGTCTCTGTTGTTCTCCCGGGGGCTCTTTACGGGTCCCGGGGGATCTGTTGGTGTCCCGGGGGATCTGTTGGTGTCCCGGGGGATCTGTTTGGGGTCCCGGGGGCTCTGTTGGGGTTCTGGGGCTATGTTGTGGTAATTTTGGCTCTGTTGGGTTACTGGGGGCTCTGTTGTGGTCCCGAGGCTCTGCTGTGATCCCTGGGGCTCTGTTGTGGTCCTGGAGGTCCTGTTCGTGTCTTCGGGGCTCTGTTGTGGTCCCGCAGGCTCTGTTGTTGTCCCGGGGGGGTCTGTTCGGGTTTTGGGGCTCCGTTGTAGTCCTGGGGGCTCTGTTGGTGTCCTCGGGGCACTGTTGGGGTCCCGGTGGCTCTGTTGGGGTCCCGCAGGCTCTGTTGGGGTCTTGGGGGCTCTGTTGGCGTCCTCGGAGCTTGGTTCGTGTCCCGGGGGCTCCGTTCGTGTCCCGCGGGCTCTGTTGGGGTCCCGCGGGCTCTGTTGGGGTCCCGCGGGCTCTGTTGGGGTCCCGCGGGCTCTGTTGAGGTCCTGGGGGCTCTGTTGGGGTCCTGGGGGCTCTGTTCGAGTTCTGGGGTCTCTGTTGTTCTCCCGGGGGCTCTGTAGGGGTCCCGGGGGCTCTGTAGGGGTCCCGGGGGGCTCTGTAGGGGGTCCCGGGGGCTCTGTTGGGGTCCCTGGGTCTCTGTTGGGGTTCTGGGGGCTCTGTTGTGGTTATTTTGGCTCTGTTGGGTTCCTGGGGGCTCTGTTGTGGTCCCGGGGGCTGTGTTGTGGTCCCAGGGGCTCTGTTGTGGTCCTGGAGGTCCTGTTCGTGTCTTGGGGGCTCTGTTGTGGTCCCGGGGGCTCTGTTGTTGTCTAGGGGGGCTCTGTTGGGGTCCCGGGGGCTCTGTTGGGGATGTTGGAGTCCCGGGGGCTCTGTTGGCATCCTCGGAGCTTGGTTCGGGTCCCGGGGGCTCCGCTGGGGTCCTGGGGGCTCCGTTCTCCTGGGGGCTCCGTTCTCGTCCTGGGGGCTCCGTTCGTGTCCTGGGGGCTCCGTTCGTGTCCTGGGGGCTCCGTTCGTGTCCTGGGGGCTCTGTTCGAGTTCTGGGGTCTCTGTTGTTCTCCCGGGGGCTCTGTAGGGGTCCCGGGGTATCTGTTGGTGTCCCGGGGGATCTGTTGGGGTCCCGGGGGCTCTGTTGGGGTTCTGGGGGCTATGTTGTGGTTATTTTGGCTCTGTTGGGTTCCTGGGGGCTCTGTTGTGGTCCCGGGGCTCTGCTGTGATCCCTGGGGCTCTGTTGTGGTCCTGGAGGTCCTGTTCGTGTCTTCGGGGCTCTGTTGTGGTCCCGCAGGCTCTGTTGTTGTCCCGGGAGGTCTGTTCGGGTTTTGGGGCTCTGTTGTAGTCCTGGGGTTCTGTTGGTGTCCTCGGGGCACTGTTGGGGTCCCGCAGGCTCTGTTGGGGTCCCGCAGGCTCTGTTGGGGTCCTGGGGGCTCTGTTGGCGTCCTCGGAGCTTGGTTCGTGTCCCGGGGGCTCCGTTCGTGTCCCGGGGGCTCTGTTGGGGTCCCGCGGGCTCTGTTGGGGTCCCGCGGGCTCTGTTGGGGTCCCGCGGGCTCTGTTGGGGTCCCGCGGGCTCTGTTGGGGTCCTTGGGGCTTAGTTCGAGTTCTGGGGTCTCTGTTGTTCTCCCGGGGGCTCTGTAGGGGTCCCGGGGGCTCTGTAGGGGTCCCGGGAGATCTGTTGGGGTCCCGGGGGCTCTGTTGGGGTCCCTGGGTCTCTGTTGGGGTTCTGGGGGCTCTGTTGTGGTTATTTTGGCTCTGTTGGGTTCCTGGGGGCTCTGTTGTGGTCCCGGGGGCTGTGTTGTGGTCCCAGGGGCTCTGTTGTGGTCCTGGAGGTCCTGTTCGTGTCTTGGGGGCTCTGTTGTGGTCCCGGGGGCTCTGTTGTTGTCCCGGGGGGGTCTGTTCGGGTTTTGGGGGCTCCGTTGGGGTCCCGGGGGATCTGTTGGGGTCCCGCTGGCTCTGTTGGGGTCCCGCTGGCTCTGTTGGGGTCCCGCGGGCTCTGTTGGGGTCCCGGGGCCTCTGTTGGGGTCCCGGGGGCTCTGTTGGGGTCCCGGGGGCTCTGTTGGCGTCCTCGGAGCTTGGTTCGGGTCCCGGGGGCTCCGTTGTGGTCCTGGGGGCTCCGTTGGGGTCCTGGGGGCTCTGTTCGTCTCCTGGTTGCTCTGTTGGGGTCCCGGGAGCTCTGTTGGGGTCCCGCAAGCTCTGTTGGGGTCCGAGGGCTCTGTTGGCGTCCTCGGAGCTTGGTTCGGGTTCTGGGGGCTCCGTTCGTGTCCCGGGGGTTCCGTTCGTGTCCCGGGGGCTCCGTTCGTGTCCTGGGAGCTCTGTTGGGGTCCCGAAGGCTCTGTTGGGGTCCTGGGGGCTCTGTTGTAAGCCTGGGTGCTCTGTTGTTCTCCCGCGGGCTCTGTTGGGGTCCCTCGGGCTCTGTTGGGGTCCCAGGAACTTGGTTCGGGTTTTGGAGGCTCTGTTGGGGTCCTGGTGGCTCTGTTGGGGTCCCTGGGGCTCTGTTGGGGTCCCGTGGGCTTTGCTGGGGTCCTGGGGGCTTCTGTTGGGGTCCCGAGGTGTCTCTTGGGGTCCCGAAGGATCTGTTAAGTTCCCGGGGGCTCTGTTGTAAGCCTGGGGGCTCAGTTGGGGTCCCGGGGGCTCTGTTGGATTCCTGGGAGCTCTGTTGGGGTCCCGGGGGCTCTGTTGGGGTTTTTGGGGTCTTCGCTGGGGTCCTGGGGTCTCTGTTGTCGTTCCGGGGGCTCTGTTGTCGTCCCGGGGGCTCTGTTGGGGTCCTGGGGCATCTGTTCGGGTTTTGGGGTCTCTGTTGTTCCCCTGGGGGCTCTGTTGGGGTCCCGGGGGCTCTGTTGTTGTTCCGGGGGGGTCTGTTCGGGTTTTGGGGGCTCCGTTGTGTTCCTGGGTGCTCCGTTGGGGTCCTGGGGTCTCTGTTCGGCTCCTGGTTGCTCTGTTGGGGTCCCGGGGGCTCTGTTGAGGTCCCGGGGTCTTCTCTGGGGTAAAGGGGGTCCCTGTTGGGGTCCTGGGGGCTCTGTTGGGGTAATGGGTGCTCTGTTGACGTCCTGGGGACCCTGTTGTGGTCCTGGGGGCTCTTTTCGGTTCCTGAACGCTCTGTTGAGGGTCCCGGGGGCTCTGTGGGGGTCCCGGGGGCTCTGTGGGGGTCCCGGGGGCTCTGTGGCGGTCCCGGGGGCTCTGTGGCGGTCCCGGGGGCTCTGTTCTTGTCTTGGGGGCTCTGTTGTTGTCCTGGGGTCTTCACTGGTGTAATGGCGGCTCCTTTGGTGTCCCGCGGGCTCTGTTGGGGTCCTGGGAGCTTGGTTCAGGTCCCGGGGGCTCTGTTGGGGTCCCGGGGGCTCTGTTGGGGTCCCGGGGGCTCTGTTGGGGTCCTGGGGCTTCTGTTGGTGTCCCGGGGACTCTGTTCGAGTTCTGGGGTCTCTGTTGTTCTCCCGGGGGCTCTGTAGGGGTCCCGGGAACTCTTTAGGGGTCCCGGGGGCTCTGTTGGGGTTCTGGGGGCTATGTTGTGGTTATTTTGGCTCTGTTGGGTTCCTGGGGGCTCTGTTGTGGTCCCGGGGGCTCTGCTGTGATCCCTGGGGCTCTGTTGTGGTCCTGGAGGTCGTGTTCGTGTCTTGGGGGCTCTGTTGTGGTCACGGGGGCTCTGTTGTTGTCCCGGGGGGGTCTGTTCGGGTTTTGGGGGCTCTGTTGGGGTCCCGGGGGCTCTGTTGGGGTCCCGGGGGATCTGTTGGGGTCCCGGGGGATCTGTTGGGGTCCCGGGGGCTCTTTTGGCATCCTCGGAGCTTGGTTCGTGTCTTGGGGGCTCCGCTGGGGTCCTGGGGGCTCTGTTGTTGTCCCGTGGGATCTGTTGCGGTCCTGCTGGCTCTGTTGCGGTCCTGCTGGCTCTGTTGGGGTCCAGCGGGCTCTGTACGGGTCCAGCGGGCTCTGTTGGGGTCCCGGGGGCTCTGTTGGGGTCCCGGGGGCTCTGTTGGCGTCCTCGGAGCTTGGTTCGTGTCCCGGGGGCTTCGCTGGGGTCCAGGGGGCTCCGTTCGTGTCCTGGGGGCTCTGTTGTTCTCCCGGGGGCTCTGTTGGGGTCCCGCGGGCTCTGTTGGGGTCCCGCGGGCTCTGTTGGGGTCCCGGGAACTTGGTTCGGGTTCTGGAGGCTCTGTTGGTGTCCTGGTGGCTTTGCTGGGGTCTTGGGGCTTCTGTTGGGGTCCCGGGGTGTCTCTTGGGGTCCCGAAGGGTCTGTTAAGTTCCCGGGGGCTCTGTTGTAAGCCTGGGGGCTCTGTTGGGGTCCCGGGGGCTCTGTTGGCGTCCTCGGAGCTTGGTTCGGGTCCCGGGGGCTCCGCTGGGGTCCAGGGGCTTCCGTTCTTGTCCTGGGGGCTCTGTTGA
>NW_027448906.1:0-34997 GCF_030867145.1 Opisthocomus hoazin
TTGTCCCCATCTCTGTCCCCTGTCACATCTCGGTGTCCCCAGCTCTGTCCCGGTGTCCCCATCTCTGTTCCCTGGCACTTCCCAGTGTCCCCAACTCTGTCCTCCTGTCCCCAGCTCTGTCCCTGTCACTTCTCAGTGTCCCCAACTCTGTCCCCCCTTTCCCCAGCTCTGTCTCCTGTTACTTCCCAGTGTCCCCAGCTCTGTCCCTTGTCACTTCCAGTGTCCCCAGCTCTGTCCCTGTGTCCCCAGCTCTTTCCCTGTCACATCCCAGTATCCTCAGCTCTGTCCCCAGTCCTGTCCCTGTGTCCCAGACCTGTCCCTGTGTCCCGAGCTCTGTCCCTTGTCACTTCCCCGTGTCCCCAGCTCTTTCCCTGTCACATCCCAGTGTCCCCAGCCCCGTCCCTGTGTCCCCAGTCCTGTCCCAGTCACTTCCCCCTGTCCCAGCCCTGTCCCCAGCCCTGTCTCTGTGTCCCCAGTCCCGTCCCAGTCACTTCCCCCTGTCCCCAGCCCTGTCCCTGTTGTCCCCAGTCCCGTCCCAGTCACTTCCCCCTGTCCCCAGCCCTGTCCCCAGCCCTGTCCCTGTGTCCCCAGTCCCGTCCCAGTCACTTCCCCCTGTCCCAGCCCTGTCCCTGTGTCCCCAGTCCCGTCCCAGTCACTTCCCCCTGTCCCCAGCCCTGTCCCTGTGTCCCCATTCCCGTCCCAGTCACTTCCCCCTGTCCCCAGCCCTGTCCCTGTGTCCCCAGTCCCGTCCCAGTCACTTCCCCTGTCCCCAGCCCTGTCCCTGTGTCCCCAGTCCCGTCCCAGTCACTTTCCCCTGTCCCAGTGTCCCCAGCCCTGTCCCCTGTGTCCCCCAGTCCCATCCCAGTCACTTCCCCCTGTCCCCAGCCTTGTCCCCAGCCCTGTCCCTGTGTCCCCAGTCACTTCCCCCTGTCCCCAGCCCTGTCCCCAGCCCTGTCCCCTGTCCCCAGGGCGTCCACCGCTTCGTGGCCCGGGAGGAGGTGGTGGTGGCCGCGCTGGCTGACCGGGGCCTGCACCGCGGCACCCAGGACCACGCCATGACCCTGCCCCTCTGCAGGTACCCCCCTGTCCCCCCCCCCCGTCCCCTGTGTGTCCCCCCCCCCCGCCGTGGGGACACGGCCCCGGGGCCGGAGGTGACCTCGGTGTCCCCGCAGCCGCTCTGGGGACGTCATCGAGTACCTGCTGAAGAACCAGTGGTTCCTGCGGTGCCAGGAGATGGCCCGACGTGCCCGGGAGGTGACAGGGACACGGGGGTGGGGACACACCCAGACCCCCGTGTCCCTGACCCTCCCCTTCACGTGGGTGTCCCCCCCCAGGCGGGTGACATCGGGCAGGCTCCGACTCGTCCCAAATTTCACGAGAAGAACTGGAAAACGTGGATGGACAACGTCGAGTAAGGGGGGGGGGGGGATGCACCCAGGAGTCTGGGGGGGGTCCCAGGCATCTGGGGGGGGTCCCAGGGGTCTAAGGAGGGGTCCCTGGAGTTCAGAGGGGGGTCCCAGGGGTCTCAGGAGAGGACCCAGGAGTCTGGGGGGGGGTTCCCAGGCATCTGGGAGGGGTCCCAGGGGTCTAAGAAGAGGTTCCAGGTGTCTGTGGGGGGGTACCCAGGCATCTGGGGGGGGTTCCCAGAGGTCTAAGGAGGGGTCCCTGGAGTTCCGGGGGGGGGGGGGTCTCAGGAGAGGACCCAGGAGTCTGGGGGGGAGGTTCCCAGGCATCTGGAAGGGGTCCCAGGGGTCTAAGGAGGGGACCCATGAGTCCAGGGGGGTTACCCAGGGGTCCGGGGGGGGTCCCACGTGTCTGGGGGGGGGTCCCAGAGGTCTAAGGAGGGGTCCCATGAGTCCAGGGGGGGTCCCAGGGGTCCAAAGAGGGGTCCCAGGTGTCTGGGGGGGGGTACCCAGGGGTCTAAGGAGGGGTCCCAGGTGTCTGGGGGGGGTTCCCAGGGGTCTAAGGAGGGGTCCCATGAGTCCAGGGGGGGTACCCAGGCATCCGGAGGGGGGTCCCAGGGGTCTCAGGAGGGGACCCATGAGTCCAGGGGGGGTCCCAGGGGTCCGGGGGAGTTTACCCAGGGGTCTAAGGAGGGGTCCTAGGCGTCTGGGGGGGTCCTAGAGGTCTAAGGAGGGGTCCCATGAGTCCAGGGGGGGTCCCAGGGGTCCAAAGAGGGGTCCCAGGTGTCTGGGGGGGGTACCCAGGGGTCTACGGAGGGGGTCCCAGGTGTCTGGGGGGGGTCCCAGGGGTCTAAGGAGGAGACCCATGAGTCCAGGGGGGGTCCCAGGGGTCTAAGGAGGAGACCCATGAGTCCAGGGGGGGTCCCAGGGGTCCAAAGAGGGGTCCCAGGGGTCCAAAGAGGGGTCCCAGGGGTCTCAGGAGAGGACCAGGGATCTGGGGGGGGCACCCAGGGGTCTGGGGAGAGTTCCCAGGCGTCGGGGAGGGGACTCAGGACTTCAGGAAGGGGACCCATGGGTGCCGGGGTGGGTGGTCCTGGGTGTCCTGGGGGGGGGGTCCCAGGCATCTGGACCCCACTAATCTCCCCCCCCTCTCTCCGCCCCCCCCCCAGGGACTGGTGCCTCTCCCGGCAGCTGTGGTGGGGCCACCGGGTGCCCGCCTACCGGGTGGGGGTCCCCGAAGCGGGGTCCCCCCCCGAGGACCCCGAAGGTCCCTGGGTTGTGGGGCGCAACGAGGCCGAAGCCCGCGCCGCCGCCGCCCGCGCCCTCCGCTGCCCCCCCGACCAGCTCCAGCTCCACCAAGGTGGGGGGGGGACCCCAAAATTCCTCCACCGTCCCCCAGTTCCATCCCTGCACCCCAAAAATCCCTCCCTGCACCCCCAAAATCCCTCCCTGCGCCCCAAAAGCTTCTCTGTTGGCTCAAATTTTCCTTGTGCACCCCAAAACCCTCTGGGGACCCCCCAGCCCCCCCTAAATCCGCCCCCCCAGCACTCTCCCGTCTTCTCCAGCACCCTAAAATCATCCTCCAGCACCCCGAAGTCCCAGCAGCCCCCCTGACACCCTCTGGCAGCCCCCTGCCCGCCTCCAGCACCCCCAAAATCCCCCCCCAAGCACCCCCAACACCTCCAGCAACCCCTCGACACCCCTCTCGCCCCCCTCCCAGACTCTGAGGGCTTTTGGGGGTCCCCCCAAAAACCCAACCCAAGCTCCAGGGCCTTTTGGGGTCCCCCCAATCCCCCTTCCCAGGCTCTGAGGTCTTTTGGGGTCCCCCCAATCCCCCTTCCCAGGCTCTGAGGTCTTTTGGGGGGCCCCCACCCATTTCCCTCCCAAGGCTCTGAAGGCTTTTGGGGCCCCCCATTACCCCTCTCCAATGCTCCAAGGCTTTTTGGGGTCCCCCAAACCCTCACCCAGGCTCTGAGGCTTTTTGGGGCCCCCCTCATTTCCCTCCAAGACTCCAAGGCCTTTTGGGGTCCCCCCAAACCCCCCCCCCAGGGTCTGAGGCCTTTTGGGGGGCCCCCTCCATTTCCCTGCCAAAGCTCCAAGGCCTTTTGGGGTCCCCCCAATCCCCCTTCCCAGGCTCTGAGGTCTTTTGGGGGGCCCCCCCATTTCCCTCCCAAGGCTCTGAAGGCTTTTGGGGTCCCCCCAAACCCCCCCCCCAGGCTCCGAGGCATTTTGGGGTCCCCCCTGACCCCCCCTGCCCCCCCCTCAGACCCCCGACGTCCTGGACACCTGGTTCTCCTCCGCGCTCTTCCCCTTCGCCGCGCTGGGCTGGCCCCAAGAGGTGAGTTTGGGGGGGACACAGGGGACACAGGGGGACAGAGAGGACGTGGGGGACATGGGGGACCCCCCCTGTGCCCCCCCCCTTTTTTTTTTGCCCCCCCAGACCCCCGATTTGGGGCGGTTCTACCCACGGCCGTGCTGGTGACGGGCAGCGACCTCCTCTTCTTCTGGGTGGGGGCGCATGGTGATGCTGGGCCAGCAGCTCACGGGGCGCCTGCCCTTCTCCCAGGTAACCCCCCCCCGATGTCCCCAGGGGGTCCCCAATGTCCCCAAGGGGTCCCTGACATCCCCAAGGGTCCCCTTTTCCTTCTCTCGGGGTCCTTGTGTCCCTTCGGGCCCCCCCATTGTGCCCAAGGGTCCCCCATCGCCTCTCTCCTGGGTGTCACCTCCCTTTTTGGGGGTCTCTGTCCCACTTTGGGGGTCCCCAGTGTCCCCAAGGGGTCCCTAAAGTCCCCAAGGGTCCCCTTTTCCTGCTCTCAGGGGTCCTTGTGTTCCTTCAGGCTCCCCCAGTGTCCCCAAGGGGTCCCCAATGTCCCCAAGGGTCCCCTTTTCCCTCTCTCCCAGGTGTCTCCTCCGTTTTTGGGGGTCTCTGTCCCCCTTTGGGGGTCCCCAGTGTCCCCAAGGGGTCCCCAATGTCCCCAAGGGTCCCCTATCCCCTCTCTCCCAGGTGTCAGCTTCCTTTTTGGGGGCCTCCGTCCCCCTTTCGGTGTCCCCAGTGTCCCCAAGGGGTCCCCAGTGTCCCCAAGGGACCCCATTTCTCTCTCTCCCTGGTGTCGCCTCCCTTTCTGGGGTCTCTGTCCCCTTCTCGGGGTCCCCCAGTGTCCCCAAGGGGTCCCCAAGGTTCCCTTTTCCTGCTGTCAGGGGTCATTGTGTCCCTTCAGGCCCCCCCAGTGTCCCCAAGGGGTCCCCAATGTCCCCAAGGGGTCCCCTTTTCCCTCTCTCCTGGGTGGCACTTCCCTTTTAGGGGGTCCTCAGTGTCCCCAAGGGGTCCCCAATGTCCCCAAGGGTCCCCTATCCGCTCTCTCCCAGGTGTCACCTCCCTTTTAGGAGGTCCCCAGTGTCCCCAAGGGTCCCCTTTTTCCTCTCTCCCAGGTGTCACCTCTCATTTTGGGGGTCCCCAGTGTCCCCAAGGGGTCCCCAATGTCCCCAAGGGTCCCCTATCCCCTCTCTCGTGGGTGTCACCTTCCTTCTTGGGGGATCCCTGTCCCCCTTTTGGGATCCCCAGTGTCCCCAAGGGGTCCCCCAATGTCCCCAAGGGTCCCCTTTTCCCTCTCTCCCAGGTGTCACCTCCCTTTTTGGGGGTCCCTGTCCCCCTTTGGGGTCCCCAATGTCCCAAGGGTCCCCTTTTCCCTCTCTCCCAGGTGTCACCTCCCTTTTAGGAGGTCCCCAGTGTCCCCAGGATGTCCCCAGTGTCCCCAAGGGTCCCCTTTTTCCTCTCTCCGGGTGTCACCTCCCTTTTAGGAGGTCCCCATTGTCCCCAAGGGGTCCCCAATGTCCCCAAGGGTCCCCTATCCGCTCTCTCCCAGGTGTCAGCTTCCTTTCTGGGGTCTCCATCCCCCTTTCGGTGTCCCCAAGGGGTCCCCAATGTCCCGAAGGTTCCCCTTTTCCTGCTCTCAGGGGTCACTGTGTCCCTTCAGGCCCCCCCAGTGTCCCCAGGGGGTCCCCAATGTCCCCAAGGGTCCCCTTTTCCCTCTCTCCTGGGTGGCACTTCCCTTTTAGGGGGTCCTCAGTGTCCCCAAGGGGTCCCCAATGTCCCCAAGGGTCCCCTATCCGCTCTCTCCCAGGTGTCACCTCCCTTTTAGGAGGTCCCCAGTGTCCCCAAGGGGTCCCCAGTGTCCCCAAGGGTCCCCTTTTTCCTCTCTCCCAGGTGTCACCTCTCATTTTGGGGGTCCCCAGTGTCCCCAAGGGGTCCCCAATGTCCCCAAGGGTCCCCTATCCCCTCTCTCGTGGGTGTCACCTTCCTTCTTGGGGGATCCCTGTCCCCCTTTTGGGATCCCCAGTGTCCCCAAGGGGTCCCCAATGTCCCCAAGGGTCCCCTTTTCCCTCTCTCCCAGGTGTCACCTTCCTTCTTGGGGGTCCCTGTCCCCCTTTTGGATCCCCAGTGTCCCCAAGGAGTCCCCAATGTCCCCAAGGGTCCCCTTTTCCCTCTCTCCCAGGTGTCACCTCCCTTTTTGGGGGTCCCTGTCCCCCCTTTGGGGTCCCCAGTGTCCCCAAGGGTCCCCTTTTCCCTCTCTCCCAGGTGTCACCTCCCTTTTAGGAGGTCCCCAGTGTCCCCAAGCGGTCCCAGTGCCCCCCAGGGTCCCCCATCCCCTCTCTCCGCGGTGTCACCTTCCCTCTCGGGTGTCCCCAAGGTGTCCCCAAGGGTCCCCCCCACGTGTGTCCCCCCCCAGGTCCTGCTGCACTCGCTGGTGCGCGACGCCCAGGGCCGCAAGATGAGCAAATCCCTGGGCAACGTCATCGACCCCCGCGACGTCATCGCCGGGGCCTCCCTCCAGGTAGAGCAGACCCTACAATAACAAACCCCTCCCCCCCGAGACCCCAAAGAGGGGTCACGGAGACCCCCCCCCCCCCCCCAATGACACGGACCTTTGGTGGGACGCTGGGGGGCTTTGTTTATTGTAGGGTCTCCTCTCTTCCAGGAGCTGCAGGAGAGGCTCCACCGCAGGAACCTGGACCCCCGCGAGCTCGCGGTGGCCGCAGAGGGACAGGTAGGACCTGTCCCCGTCCCCACCCCCCCCAAAGCTGTCCCTGTCCCCCCCCAACCCCTCCCTGTCCCCCCCCCAGAGGCGCCAGTTCCCCCACGGCATCCCCGAGTGCGGCGTCGACGCTCTCCGCATGGCCCTGTGCTCCCACAACGTCCACGGTAAGCGGGGCGCGGGGGCCGGCGGGGACCCCCGTGTCCCCCCCCACCGGTGGCGTCCCCCCCGACCCCTCGGTGTCCCCCACCCCAGGTGACGACATCCGCCTGGACGTCGGCGCGGCCCTGAGCTCCCGGCACTTCTGCAACAAGGTCTGGAACGCCCTCAAGTTCGTCCTCGCCGCCCTGGGGCCCGATTTCGTCCCTCAACCCCCCGAGGAGGTACCAAGGTGGGGTCAGGGTGGGGGGCCACCACCCCCGGGACCCTCCCACCCGTCGCCCTTCCTCTTCCTCGGCAGGCGGAGCCCCGGCAGCCCATGGACCGGTGGGTGCTGAGCCGGCTGGCGCAGGCGGCGGGCGAGTGCGGGCGGCGGATGGAAGCCCTGGAGGTCCACGGCGCCGTCGCCGCCGTCCAGCACTTCTGGTTGCGTAGCTTCTGCGACGTCTACCTGGTGGGTGGGCCCGTCTGTCTGTCCCACCCGGCCCCTCGTGACCCCCCCTGGGTGTTAAACCCAGTAGTGGCCCGTTGGGCACGTCCATCCGTCCATCTGTCCGTCCCACCCAACGTGATGCAGCTCCTTGACCGTTGAACTCAACCCATCAGGACATGGTTGATGGTGTCCATCTGTCCATCTTCCTCAGTCCCTTGGGTCTCCTTGACTGTTGACCTTAGCCCGCTGTCTTGACTGCATCCGTCTGTCCCACCCCAGACCATTGAACCCAACCCATCTTGGCGTGGTTGATGGTGTCCATCTGTCCATCCTCCCCAGTCCCTTGGGTCTCATTGAGTGTTGACCTTAGCCCAACCTCACCCTGTTGAGTGTGTCTGTCTGTCCATCCCACCCAACCTGTTGTAGCTCCTTGACCATTGAACCCAACCCATCTGGACGTGGTTGATGGTGTCCATCTGTCTGTCCTCCCCAATCCTTTGGGTCTCCTTGAGTGTTGACCTTAGTCTCCTTCCTTGAGCATGTCCGTCCATATGTCCTCCCCAACCTATTGTAGCTCCTTGACCGTTGAACCCAACCCATCTGGACATGGTTGATGGTGTCCATCTGTCCATCCTCCCCAGTCCCTTGGGTCTCCTTGAGCGTTGACCTTACCCCGCTGTCTTGACTGCGTCCATCTGTCTGTCCTACCCAAGACCGTTGAACCCAACCCATCTTGGCGTGGTTGATGGTGGCCGTCTGTCTGTCCACCCCGATCCCTTGGGTCTCCTCGAATGTTGACCTTAGCCCGCTGTCTTGACTGCATCCGTCTGTCCCACCCCAGACCATTGAACCCAGCCCATCTTGACATGGTTGATGGTGGCCGTCTGTCTGTCCACCACAATCCCTTGGGTCTCGTTGAGTGTTGACCTTAACCCAACCTCACCCTGTTGAATGTGTCCGTCTGTCCATCCCACCCAACCGGTTGTAGCTCCTTGACCGTTGAACTCAACCCATCTTGGCATGGTTGATGGTGTCCATCTGTCCGTCCTCCCCAATCCCTTGGGTCTCATTGAGTGTTGAGTTTAGTCTTTCTCCTTGAACATGTCCATCCATCTGTCCTCTCCAATCTGTTGTAGATCCTTGGCCTTTGAACCGAGCCCATCTTGGCATGGTTGATGGTGTCCATCTGTCCATCCTCCCCAATCCCTTGGGTCTTCTTGAGCGTTGACCTTAGTCTCTCGCCTTGAACATGTCCATCTGTCTGTCCTCTCCAATGTGTTGTAGATCCTTGGCCTTTGAACCGAGCCCATCTTGGCATTGTTGATGGTGTCCATCTGTCCATCCTCCCCAATCCCTTGGGTCTTCTTGAGCATTGACCTTAGTCTCTCTCCTTAAACATGTCCATCTGTCTGTCCTCTCCAATCTATTGTAGATCCTTGGCCTTTGAACCGAGCCCATCTTGGCATCATTGATGGTGTCCATCTGTCCGTCCTCCCCAATCCCTTGGGTCTCCTTGAGCATTGACCGTAGCCGCTCTCTTGGGCGCGTCCGTCCATCCGTCCCACCCCACCTGCTGAACGCTGACCCCAACCCTCACCTTGGTTGCCCCCATCCGCCCTCCCCAAACCTCTCCGCCTCCACGCCCGTCCCCTCCCCGCCATGACCTCCGTCTGTCTGTCCGCCCGCAGGAGACGGCCAAGCCGGCCCTGCGGGACCCGGACGCCGTCGCCGGGACGCGTCGCGCCCTGCTGAGCTGCGCCGAGCTGGGCCTGCGCCTCCTGGCCCCCTTCGCCCCGTTCCTGGCCGAGGAGCTCTGGCAGCGCCTGCCCCGCCCGGCCCCCGCGCCCGCCGCCCTCGCCCTCGCCCCCTTCCCCGACGCCGCCCGCCTGGTGCGTACCCCGCCGCGGGGTGGGGAGGGGGTCCGACATGGGGTTCACCCCCCTGACACCCCGCTTTCTCCCCCCTCCCAGGCTCGCTGGCGCTGCCCCGAGCTGGAGACCGAGGTGGCGGCCATGCAGGAGGTGGCGAGGGCGGCGCGAGGACTGCGCGACATCTTCCGCCTGGGCGCGGCCCGGCCCCCTGGTGAGCGCGGGCGGGTGGGCGGGTGGGGGCAAGATGGCCGACAGGGGCGGGTGGGGGGAACTATAAGTCCCAGCATGCCTTGGGGAGCCCAAGATGGCTGCCAGGCCTGTGGGGACTACAGTTCCCAGCAGGTAGTGGGGCAGCCAAGATGGCTGACAGGGCTGTGGGGGGGACTACATGTCCCAGCATGCCTTAGGGTGGACAAGATGGCTGCCAGGCCTTGGGGACTACAGTTCCCAGCAGGTAGTGGGGCAGCCAAGATGGCTGACAGGGCTGGGGGGGGGGGGGGGGGAACTACATGTCCCAGCATGCCTTAGGGTGGACAAGATGGCTGCCAGGGCTGTGGGGCCTACAGCTCCCAGCATGCACTCAGGCATTCAAGATGGCTGTCTGGGGGGACTACATGTCCCAGCATGCATTGGGAAAGCGAAGATGACTGCGGGGCCTACAGCTCCCAGCATGCCCTGGGACATCCAATATGGCTGCCAGGGCTGTGGGGATTCTAGCTCCCAGCATGCATGGAGGCAGCCAAGATGGCTGCCAGGGTAAGGGGGAGGGACTACAAGTCCCAGCATGCCTTGGGGCACCCAAGATTGCTGACAGGGCTGTGGAGGACCACAAGTCCCAGCATGCCCTGGGGCAGAGTTAAGATGGCTGCCACAGAGGACTCCGCATCCCAGCATGCACCTGGCTCTGCCCCAAGATGGCAGCTCCCGCTGGAGGCAGCCATCTTGCCCAGGCCTGGCAATCCCAGCATGCCGAGGGGGCGGCCATGTTTCCTCCTGGGTGGGGGCAGCCATGTTGGCGGGGGGGGCGGGGCCATGCTGGGAGGCGGGGCTATCCCAGCATCCCTCGCTCAGTGGCAGTGCGGTGCCCGGCGGCGGCGCAGGATTCGCTGGCGGCACTGGGCCCCGCCCTACAGGCCCTGGCGCAGGCGGGGCCTCTGCAGCTCCTCCCCCTGGGGGCGGAGCCGGGGGCCGGCTGGGTGGGGGCCCCCGCCGGCCCCGACACCCACGTCTACCTCTGCCTGCGGGTGAGTGCCGCCCCGGGGCATCGTGGGACGCTGGAGGACCGGGGAGGGGGGACCCCAGGGGCATTGTGGGACTCTGGAGGACCTGGAGGGGGGACCCAGGGCCATGGGGGGACCTGGGAGGGGGGAACCCAGGGGCATCATGGGAAGCTGGAGGACTTGGGAGCCGCCCCGGGGCATTGTGGGATGCTGGAGGACCTTGAGGAGACCCCAGGGGCACTGTGGGATGCTGGAGGACCCGGGGGGGGGGAACCCAAGAGCATCATGGGAAGCTGGAGGACTTGGGAGGCACCCCAGGGCACTATGGGACACTGGAGGACCTTGGGGGGACCCCAGGGGCATTGTGGGATACTGGGGGACCTTGGGAGGCACCCCAGGGCATTATGGGACACTGGAGGACCCGGGGGGGGGGGGGGGAACCCAAGGGCATCATGGGAAGCTGGAGGACTTGGGAGGCGCCCCAAGGCATTGTGGGATGCTGGAGGACCCAGGGAGGGAACCCAGGGGCATTGTGGGACGCTGGAGGACTGGGAGCGGGACCCAGGGCCACTGAGGGACCTGAGGAGGGAACCAGGGGCATCATGGGATACTGGGGGACCTTGGGGGGAACCCCAGGGCATTGTGGGACGCTGGAGGACTGGGAGCGGGACCCAGGGCCATTGGCGGATGTGGGGGGGGGACCCAGGGGCATTGTGGGAACTGGGGGACCCCCAGGGGCATTGTGGGACACTGGGGGTGTCCCCCCCCTTTTCTTGCCCCCCCCAGGGGCTGGTGGAGCCGGCGGCCGCCCGGGCCCAGCTCGACGCCCGCAGCCGCGGCCTAGAGCGGCGCCTCGGGGGGGCCCCACCCCAGCAGGTACCGCCCTCTCATTACCCTAATTACCACTAATTAGCCTCATCACTCTAGAGAGACGGAGGGGGGGAACTAATTAACCTCGTTTTTTTGGGGGGGGGGGAGGGCTTCGTTAGTGCCAGGGGGAGGGGCACCACCCCCCCCCCCCCCCCCCCGCCGCTTCGTTAGCGCTGCGCTCGTTAACGCCGCTCTCCCCAGGTCGCCCTGCTCCGCTCCGAGCTCGCCCGCCTGAAGCAAGCGCTGGGGGCCCTGGGGCCCCCCGACCCCCCCCCGGGGCCCCGGCGGGGGGGGAGGGGACCCCGGCAGCGGGGGGGACCCCGCCCCCCAATAAACCCCCCCCTCCCCGCTCATTTGGGGACACCCTAACGACCTCGGCGCCTCGTTATTTGGGGGGGGGGCTCAGAGGGGCAGGGCTTGGGGGAAGTGGGTGGGGCTTGGGGGAAGTGGGCGGGGCCAGAGGGCCAGGCTCCGCCCCTTCTCCTGGTTCAAGGTTGGCCCCACCCCCCTCCTCGCCTCCCCTCCCCTCCCCATCTCTGGGAGCTGCCGGCCCCGCCGCGGTGACATCATCGGCGGCGGTGGTGACGTCACTGGCGGCCCCGCCATGGCGTGAGCGACCGTGGGACCCCGAGATCGGGCGCCCATCCCCCACCCTTCCCCTGCCCCCCCCCCCCCACGTCGCTGCCGGGACCCCGACTGTCACCTGCTGTCACCTCAGGTACTTGTCCCCTCCCCCCCCCCCCGTGTCCCCCTGTCCCCTCCTGGGGTCCCCTCGTGTCCCCCTCCTGTCCCTTCATGTCCCCTTCGTGTCCCCTTCATGTCCCCTCGGCGTCCCCCCATCCCCTCTGGTGTCCCCAATGTCCCCTCTGTGTCCCCTGTGTCCCCCTCGTGTCCCCTCCGTGTCCCCAATGTCCCCCCAGTGTCCCCCTTTGTGTCCCCAATGTCCCCCTTGTCCCTCCTGGGGTCCCTCTGTCCCCTTGTGTCCCCTCTGTGTCCCCCCATCCCCCCTGGTGTCCCCCCCAGTGTCGCCTCCGTGTCCCCTTGTCCCTCCAGGGGTCCCCAGTGTCCCCCCCGTGTCCTCTCATGTCCCCTCCCCATCTCCTCATCCTTCCCGGTGTCCCCTCCATGTCCCCTCCGTGTTCCCAATGTCCCCCCAGTGTCCCCCTTTGTGTCCCCAGTGTCCCCCTTTGTGTCCCCAATGTCCCCCTTTGTGTCCCCAATGTCCCCCCTGTCCCTCTTGGGGTCCCCAGTGTCCCCTCCGTGTCCCCTCTGTGTCCCCCTGTCCCTCCTGGGGTCCCTCTGTCCCCTCGTGTCCCCTCCGTGTCCCCATGTCCCCTCCAGGGGTCCCCTGTGTCACCCCAATGTCCCCTCCGTGTCCACTGTGTCCCCCTCGTGTCTCCTCATGTCCCCTCCCCATCTCCTCATCCTTCCTGGTGTCCCCTCGTGTCCCCTCGTGTCCCCTCCGTGTCCCCAATGTCCCCCCAGTGTCCCCCTTTGTGCCCCCCAGTGTCCCCCCTGTCCCTCCTGGGGTCCCCAGTGTCCCCTCCGTGTCCCCCTGTCCCTCCTGGGCACCCCAATGTTCCCCTCTGTCCCCTGGGTCCCCTCCATGTTCTCTGTGTCCCCCCAATGTCCCCTCCTGGGGTCCCCCATGTCCCCTCTGTGTCCCCCCAATGTCACCCTCCATGTCCCCCTGTCCCTCCTGGGTCCTCCGTGTCCCTTTTGTGTCCCCTCTGTCCCTTCTATGTCCCCTGTCTCTTCTGGGGTCCCCCAGTGTCCCCCCAATGTCCGCTCTGTGTCCCCCCCATGTCCCCTCCATGTCCCCTTTGTCCATCTTGGGGTCTCTTTTTGTCCCCTCTGTGTCCCCCCAGTGTCCCTCTCTGTGTCCCCGCGTCCCCTCTGGGTCTTCTCTGTCCCCCCCGTGTCCCCTGTCCCTCCTGGGGTCCCCTGTGTCCCCCCCAGTGTCCCCATCTGCGTCCCCTCCATGTCCCCTGTGTCCCCATGTCCAGTCCTAGGGTCCCCCATGTCCCCTCCATGTCCCTTGTGACCCCCCAGTGTCCCCTCTGTGTCCCCCCTGTCTCTCCCGGGGTCCCCAGTGTCCCCATCTGTGTCCCCTCCATGTCCTCTGTGTCCCTTCCGTGTCCCCATGTCCCCCCAATGTCCCTCCCCGTGTCCCCTCTGTGTCCCCCCCATCCCTCTATGTCCCCCGTGTCCCCCCAATGTCCCCCCCGTGTCCCCTCTGTGTCCCCCCTGTGTCCCCTCTGTGTCCCCCCTGTCCCTCCTGGGGTCCCCAGTGTCCCCCCAGTGTCCCCATTTGTGTCCCCTCCGTGTCCCCTCTGTGTCCCCCCTGTCCCTCCTGGGGACCCCAGTGTCCCCCCAGTGTCCCCGTTTGTGTCCCCTCTGTCCCCTGTGTCCCCCCTGTCCCTCCTGGGGTCCCCAGTGTCCCCATCTGTGTCCCCTCCATGTCCTCTGTGTCCCTTCCGTGTCCCCATGTCCCCCCAATGTCCCTCCCCGTGTCCCCTCTGTGTCCCCCCCATCCCTCTATGTCCCCTGTGTCCCCCCAATGTCCCCCCCGTGTCCCTCTGTCCCCTCTGTGTCCCCCCCATCCCCCCCTGTCCCCGTGCCACCCCCCCGGTGACGTCCCCGTGTCCCCTCTGTCCCCCCAGGTCCCTGCCCATGGCCGAGGGCTGCTCCCACGCCGTCCCCCCTCGTCCCCTCCCCGGGGAGGTGACAGCCACCCCCGGGGACGTCACCGCGGAGCCCGAGCCGGCGCGGGGACAAACCGGGGGCGTCCCCGAGGGGGGGGGTGACACCGGTGTCCCCCCCGGTGATGGCACTGTCACCCCCCGGGCCAGCGGCATCACCATCACCGTCACGGCCGCCCCGGCCGACGAGGACGCCGGGGACTTTGGGGACACCGGGGACTTTGGGGACACCGGGGACGTCACAAGGGACGCGGGGAGCGGGGACGGGACGGAGCTGCGGGACGAGGGCGTTGGGGACAGAGATGCCACCACCCTGAGGGACGTTGGGGACAGGGATGTCCCAGATCTGGGGGACAAAGCTATTGGGGACAGGGGTGTCCCAGATCTCGGGGACAGAGATGCCACCAACCTTAGGGACGCTGGGGACAGGGATGTCCCAGATCTGGGGGACAGAGATGCCACCAACCTTAGGGACGCTGGGGACAGGGATGTCCCAGATCTGGGGGACAGAGATGCCACCACCCCAAGGGACGCTGGGGACAGGGATGTCCCAGATCTGGGGGACAGAGATGCCACCACCCCAAGGGACGTTGGGGACAAGGATGTCCCAGATCTGGGGGACAGAGATGCCACCACCCCAAGGGACGTTGGGGACAGGGATGTCCCAGATCTGGGGGACAGAGATGCCACCGCCCCAAGGGACGTTGGGGACAGCGATGTCCCCACCCCAAGGTACATTGGGGACAGGGATGTCCCAGTTCTGGGGGACAGAGATGCCACCAACCTTAGGGACGCTGGGGACAGGGATGTCCCAGTTCTTGGGGACAGAGATGCCACCACCCCAAGGGACGTTGCGGACAGGGATGTCCCACCCCACGTGGTCAAGGACGTTGGGGACAAAGCCACTGGGGACAGGGATGTCCCCACACTGATGGACATTGGGGACAGAGATGCCACCACCCCAAGGGACGTTGGGGACAGGGATGTCCCAGATCTGGGGGACGAAGCCATTGGGGACAGGGATGTCCCAGATCTGGGGGACAGAGATGCCACCACCCCAAGGGACGTTGGGGACAGGGGTGTCCCAACCCTTGGGGACAGGGATGTCACCACACCGAGGGACATTGGGGACAGGGATATCCCAGTTCTTGGGGACAAGGACATTGGGGACAGGAAGGCCACTACCCTGAGGGACATTGGGGACAGAGATGTTGGGGACAGGGATGTCCCAGTTGTTGGGGACAAAGCCATTGGGGACACAGATGTCACCACCCCAAGAGACCTTGGGGACAGGGATGTCCCACCCCATCTGGTCGAGGACATTGGGGACAGGGATGTCCCCACCCTAAGGGATGTTGGGGACAGGGATGTCCCAGTTCTTGGGGACAAGGGTGCTGGGGACAGGGATGTCCTCACCCTGAGGGACACTGGGGACAAGGATGTCCCAACCCATGTGGACAAGGACGTTGGGGACAGGGGTGTCACCGTGCTGAGGGGCGTTGGGGACACGGATGATGTCCAACCCCATCTGGTCAAGGACCCTGGGGACAGGGATGTCACCACGCTGAGGGACACTGGGGACATCACAGCCTTGAGGGACGTTGGGGACAGGGATGTCGCACCCCATCTGGTCAAGGACATTGGGGACAAGGTTGTCACCATGCTGAGGGATGTTGGGGACAAGGATGTCCCAGTTCTTGGGGACAAGGACGTTGGGAACGGAGATGCCACCACAGTAAGGGACATTGGGGACAGAGATGTCCCAGCCCAGCTGGTCAAGGACGTTGGGGACAAGGACGTCGCAGCTCTAGGGGACATTGGGGACAGGGATGTCTCCACCCTGAGGGAAGTTGGGGACAGGGATGTCCCAGTTCTTGGGGACAGAGATGCCACCACACCAAGGGACCTTGGGGACAAGGATGTCCCAGTTCTGGGGGACAAAGCCACTGGGGACAGGGATGTCATCACGCTGAGGGACATTGGGGACAAGGATGTCCCACCCCATCTGGTGGAGGATGTTGGGGACAGAGGTGTCCCTACCCTGAGGGACATCGGGGACAGGGATGTCCCACCACATCTGGTCGAGGATGTTGGGGACAGGGATGTCCCCACCCCAAGGGACGTTGGGGACAAGGATGTCCAACCCCATCTGGTCAAGGATGTTGGGGACAAGGACGTCGCAGCTCTAGGGGACATTAGGGACAGGGATGTCCCCACCCTGAGGGACACTGGGGATGTCACAGCCTTGAGGGACCTTGGGGACAGGGATGTCCCAGATCTTAGGGATGGAGATGCCACCACCCCAAGGGACCTTGGGGACAGGGATGTCCCAGATCTTGGGGATGGAGATGCCACCACCCCAAGGGAACTTGGGGACAGGGATGTCCCAGATCTGGGGGACAGAGATGTCCCCACCCCAAGGGACGTTGGGGACAGGGATGTCCTAGATCTGGGGGACAGAGATGTCCCCACCCCAAGGGACGTTGGGGACAGGGATGTCCCAGATCTTGGGGACAGAGATGCCACCACCCCAAGGGACCTTGGGGACAGGGATGTCCCAGATTTTGGGGACAGAGATGCCACCACCCCAAGGGACCTTGGGGACAAGGATGTCCCAGATCTTGGGGATGGAGATGCCACCACCACAAGGGACCTTGGGGACGAGGATGTCCTAGATCTGGGGGACAGAGATGCCACCACCCCAAGGGACCTTGGGGACAGGGATGTCCCAGATCTTGGGGATGGAGATGCCACCACCACAAGGGACCTTGGGGACGAGGATGTCCTAGATCTGGGGGACAGAGATGCCACCACCCCAAGGGACCTTGGGGACAGGGATGTCCCAGATCTTGGGGACAAAGCCGTTGGGGACAGAGATGTCCCCACCCCAAGGGATGTTGGTGACGTCACCGCCCTGGGGGACGTTGGGGACCTCGGGGCCACCTGCGCCGCTGGTGGCATCACCATCACGGTGACGGCCCCGCCTGGGGAGGAGGCGGGCGCTGGGGACGTCCTCGGCGATGACATCACCGCTGACGTCACCGCCGCCCTCCCCGGGGAACGCCCCCCTGGTGACGTCACGGCGGGGGGGCGATGTCACTTCCTCTGTCCTGGAGGAAGCCCTCCCTGGTGACGTCATCACCGAGGGGGCGGGGCTTGTGGGTGACGTCACGCCCGGAAATGTCCTCGCCGATGACATCATTGCCGGGGCTGACGTCCCTTCCTCCGCCTCCGGGGAGCGTGGCGCTGATGACGTCATCGCCACGGGTGATGTCACTTCCTCCCCGCCGGGAGGCGCCGCTGACCTCACCGGTGACGTCACCGGCGCGAGTGCCGCCCCCTGGGGTGACGTCACTGATGACGTCACGCCCGAGGGTGACGTCGCGTCCTTCCCCCCTGGCGGCGGCGCCGGGCGTGACGTCACTCCCCCGGGCGATGACATCACGGGTGACGTCAGCCCCGGGGAGGAGCCGCCCCGCCCCGCCCCCAACGAACCCGTCCGCTCCGGGCGATGACCTCACCGATGACATCACCGCTGAGGCGCCCGGAGAGGGCGGCGGCAGCCGAGGCCACGCCCCAGGTAGGGGGGGAGGCGGTGTCAAGCCCTGGGGGCGGGGCCGGGGGTGGGTGGGGCATCTGGGGGCGGGGCCTGGAAGATGGAGGCGGGGCCGGGGAGATGGGCAGGGCCTGGGGTGGGTGGGGCATCTGGGGGCGGGGCCTGGCAGATGGAGGCGGGTCCAGGGGGAGATGGGCAGGGCCTAGGGTGGGTGGGGCAGCTGGGGGCGGGGCCTGGCAGCTGGGGGCAGGGCCTGGCAGTTGGGGGTGGAGCCGGGGGGAGATGGGCAGGGCCTAGGGTGGGTGGGGCATCTAGGGGCGGGGCCTGGCAGCTGGGGGCGGGGCCGATGAGAGATGGGCAGGGCCTGGGGTGGGTGGGGTGGGGCCTGGAAACTGGGGGCGTGGTCACGGTGGGGCCAAGGGCGGGGGTGGGGCTGGGGGCGGGGCCCGCCGCTGACCCCGCCCCTTTCTCTCTCCCCATAGAAGCCCCCCAGCCCCAGACCCCCCCCCCGGGCTGCCCCCTCGTCTTCCTCGCCCTCCTCTGCCTCCTCCTCGCCCTCCTCCTCCTCGCCGGGGTCTTCGCGGTACGGCCGGGACCCCGGGGTGCCCTGGGGGGGGGTCACGGGGTGGGGGGGACCCCTGGGTGCCCTGGGGGGGGGGTCCCTAGGTGCCTGGGACCCCCCGGGGTGTCTTGGGGGGGGGACCTGGGTCCTCTGGGGGGAACACAGGGGGTCCTGGGTCTCCTGGGGGGGTCATGGGGGGGGCCACGACCCCTGGGGGGGTCACAGGGGGCGTCCTGGACACGTGGGTCCCCTTGGAGGGGTCACAGGGGGGACCTGGGTGCCCTGGGGGGGGTCACAGGGGGTCCTGGGTCCCCTGGGGGGGTCAAGGAGGGGGTCCCGGACGCCTGGGTGTCCTTGGGGGGGTCACAGGGGGGACCTGGGTCCCTTGGAGGGGTCAGGGGGGGACCTGGGTCCCCGGTTGGGGTCAAGGGGGGGGTCCTGGACATCTGAGTCCCTTGGGGGGGGTCGGGGGGGGTCCCCGATGCCTGGGTCCCTTGGGGGGGGGGTCCCTGATGCCTGGGTCCTCTGGGGGGGGTCACAGGGGGTACCTAGGTCCTGTGGGGGGGTCATGGGGGGGGTCCCTGATGCCTGGGTCCCTTAGGGGGGGTCACGGGGGGCACTTGGGTCCCCTGGGGGGGGCCAGGGGGGACGACCTGTTTTCCCTGGGGGGGTCCTGGGGGGCACCTGGGCCCCCTGGAGGGGCCAAAGGGGGGTCCCTGATGCCTGGGTCCCTTTGGGGGGGTCACTGGGGGTACCTGGGTCCTCTGGGGGGGCCACGGGTGGGTCCCTGATGCCTGAGACCCTTGAGGGGGGTTCACAGGGGGGACCTGGGTCCCTTTGGGGGGGTCACGGGGGGCACTTGGGTCCCCTGCGGGGGTCAAGGGGGGGGTCCCGGATATCTGGGTCTGCTGGGGGGGGGGTCATGGGGGGTACCTGGGTCCTCTGGGGGGGCCACGGGGGGGGTCCCTGATGCCTGGGTCCCCTGGGGAGGTCGTGGGGGGGGTCCCTGATGCCTGAGACCCCTGAGGGGGGGTCACAGGGGGGACCTGGGTCCCTTTGGGGGGGTCATGGGGGGCACTTGGGTCCCCTGGGGGGGTCAAGGGGGGGGTCCCGGATATCTGGGTCTGCTGGGGGGGGTCATGGGGGGGTACCTGCATCCGCTAGGGGGGCCACAGGGGGGTCCTTGATGCCTGGGTCCCTTTGGGGGGGTCACTGGGGGTACCTGGGTCCTCTGGGGGGGCCACGGGGGGGGTCCCTGATGCCTGGGTCCCCTGTGGAGGTCATGGGGGGGTCCCTGATGCCTGAGACCCTTGAGGGGGGGTCACAGGGGGGACTTGGGTCCCTTTGGGGGTCACGGGGGGCACTTGGGTGCCCTGGGGGGGTCAAGGGGGGGGGTCCCGGATATCTGGGTCTGCTGGGGGGGGTCATGGGGGGTACCTGGGTCCCCTGGGGGGGTCCCGGCCGCCTGGGTGCCCCCCTGACCCCCCCCTTCCCCCCCCCCAGGCCGTCCATTACATCAAGGTCTTCCTCATCAGCTCAGCCGCCTTCTCCGCGCCGGTGGCCGAGTCCTTCCCCTGAGCCTTGGGGGGGGGACAGGGGGGGGACAGGGGTGTCACTGTCACACCCCCCCCCCAGGAGCAATAAAACCCCCACCCCGGTTCCCCCGGACGCCCGGGTCCCTTGGCAGCGGGGGAGGGGGGGGCGTCACGGCCCGTGGCCACCGGCGAGCCCGGGCTTGTCACCGGACAAAGTGTCATTGTCCCCAGGGCCACCGCGGGGGGCGGCCGGCAGGGTACTGGGGGTACTGGGGGCACTGGGGGCACTGGGACGGGGGGAGGGCTTGGGGACATTGGGATACTGGGGGTACTGGGGGTACTGGGGGCACTGGGACATGGGGGAGGGCTTGGGGACATTGGGACACTGGGGGTACTGGGGACACTGGGGGTACTGGGGGTACTGGGACAGGGGGGAAGGCTTGGGGACATCGGGATACTGGGGATACTGGGGGTACTGGGGGCACTGGGGGTACTGGGACAGGGGGAGGGCTTGGGGACATTGGGACACTGGGGATACTGGGGGTACTGGGGGCACTGGGACGGGGGGAGGGCTTGGGGACACCGGGACACTGGGGGCACCAGGATACTGGGGGTACTGGGACAGGGGGGAGGGTTTGGGGACATTGGGGACAGGGGGGACATTGGGGACACGGGGGGATGTTGGGGACACAGGGGGACATTGGGGGGACATTGGGGACACGGGGGGATGTTGGGCACACAGGACACTGGGGACACGGGGGACACTGGGGGGACATTGGGGACATTGGGGACATGGGGGGACTTTGGGGACACGGGGACTTGGGGGTTGGGGGACACTTCAGGGCTGTTGGGGACATTGGGGGACACTGGGGACACATTGGGGACACTGGGGACATTGGGGACACTGGGGACCCTGGGGACATGGGGGGTTGGGAGACACTGGGGGGACATTGGGGACAGTGGGGTGACATTGGGGACACGTTGGGGACACGGGGACCGGGCGGGGGAGGGCATGGGGCCAGCCGTGTCCCTCGTCCCCGCCCCGGGCCAGGGCCACCCCCGTGTCCCCACCCCGGGGCCGTCCCCGTCCCCCGGCTATAAGTGGGGGGACACCGGGGGGGGGGGGGCTGGGCAGCGCCATGGGGGTGACGGGGACACAGGCGGTGGCCTTGGGGACACTGCTGCTGCTGCTGGGGGGTGAGGGGGACGGAGGGGGACTGGGGGGGGACACTGGGGGACATGGGGGGACAAGGGGGGATGGGAGGGACGTGGGGGGACACTGGGGGACGTGGGGGGACACTGGGGGGACAGGAGGGACATGGAGGGGACGTGGAGGGACCCTGGGGGACGTGGAGGGGACACGGGGGGACATGGGGGATACTGGGGGGACTGGGGGGGACATGGGGGGACACTGGGCGGGGTGAAGGGGACATGGGGACACGAGGGGACATGGGGAGGACATGGAGGGGACGTGGAGAGGACATGGGGGGACACAGGGGGGGACATGGGGGGACATGGGGGGATGGGAGGGACGTGGGGGGACACTGGGGGACGTGGGGGGACATTGAGGGGACACTGGGGGGTGTGAAAGGGACATGAGGGGACACGGGGGGACCCTGGGGAATGTTGGGGGGGACACTGGGGGGACATGGGGGGACATTGAGAGGACACTGGGGGGTGTGGAGGGGACACTGGGGGACACTGGGGGACATGGGGGGACACGGGGGGACTTGGGGGGACACTGGGGAATGTGGGGGGACATTGAGGGGACATGGGGGGTGTGAAGGGGACACGAGGGGACACGGGGGGACGGGAGGGACATGGAGGGGACGTGGAGGGACCCTGGGGGACGTGGAGGGGACACGGGGGGACATGGGGGGACACGAGGGGATGTGGGGGGGACAGGGGGGGACATTGAGGGGACACTGGGGGGTGTGAAAGGGACATGAGGGGACACGGGGGGACCCTGGGGAGTGTGGGGGGGACACTGGGGGGACTGGGGGGACATGGGGGGACATTGAGGGGACACTGGGGGGTGTGGAGGGGACACTGGGGGACACTGGGGGACTTGGGGGGACATTGAGGGGACACTGGGGGGTGTGAAGGGGACACGGGGACATGGAGGGGACATGGGGGGCACTGGGGGACATGGGGGGACACTGGGGGGGTGTGGAGGGGACATGGGGGACACTGGGGGGTGTGGAGGGGACACTGGGGGACATAGGGGGGGACTGGGGGACACAGGGGGACATGGGGGGACACTAGGGGACGTGTGGGGGACACTGGGGGACACTGGAGGACGTGGGAGGACACAGGGGGGGACATGGGGGGACACGGGGGGAAGGGAGGGACATGGGGGGATGTGGGGGGACATTGAGGGGACACTGGTCGGGGTGAAGGGGACATGGGGGGACACTGGGGGATGTGGAGGGGACATGGGGGGACATGGAGGGGACATGGGGGGACCCGAGGGGGTGTGGAGGGGACATGGGGGACATTGGGGGGTGTGGAGGACATGGGGGGGACATGGGGGGGACATGGGGGGACTTAGGGGGACACTGGGGGAAATGGGGGGACATGAGGGGACACAGGGACGCGGGGGGACACTTGGGGACATGGAGGGGACATTGGGGGACACAAGGGGACGTGGAGGGGACATGGGGGGACATGGCAGGACTTGGGGGGACACTGGGGGACATGGAGGGGACAGTGGGGGACACAGGGACATGGGGGGACCCTGGGGGACCCGAGGGGACATGGGGGACCCGGGGGGGACATGGAGGTGACCCGGGGCCACCCGGGGCCACCCGCGTCCCCTCCCCGCAGGACCCGCCCAGCCCGTCCCTGTCCCCGAGCAGCCCTGGGGACAAGCGCTGGCCTCGCTGCTCCGGTTCCTCCGTCTCCTCCCGGGTGGCCTCTCGGGGACAACGGTGGCCTCGGGGCCACCCCCCGAGGCGGGGACGCTGGGGTCACCCCCGGGCTTGAGGACATCGCCCCACCGACTGGGGACGTGGCTCCAGCTCTTGGGGACGTGGGCTGGGGGACCTGAAGGACGTCCCCAAGGACCAGGGGTGGCACCTGAAGGACCAGGGACACGTCCCCATGGAGGTGGGACACGTCCCAAAGGACCAAAGATGTCACCTCAAGGACCAGGGCCACGTCCCCAAGGACCAGAGCCACGTCCCCATGGAGGTGGGACACGTCCCCAAGGACCAGGGGTGTCACCTCAAGGACCAGGGACATGTCCCCAGGGACCAGAGCCACGTCCCCATGGAGGTGGATCATGTCCCCAAGGACCGGAGATGTCACCTCAAGGACCAAGGACACGTCCCCAAGAGCCAGGGTCACATCCCCAAGGACTGGAGATGTCACCTCAAGGACCAGGGCCACGTCCCCATGGAGGTGGGACAAGTCCCCAGGGACCAGAGCCACCTCAAGAGGTTGGGACACGTCCCCAAGAGCCAGGGACACGTCCCCAAGGACCGGAGCCAAGTCCCCAAGGACCGGGGACACATCCCCATGGTGGTGGTCCCCGTCCCCATGGAGCTGGGGCATGTCCTCAAGAGCCAGGGACATGTCCCCAAGGACAGGAGCCACGTCCCCATGAAGGTGGGACACGTCCCCAGGGGCCAGGTATGTCACCTCAAGGACCAGGGACACGTCCTCAAGGTCCAGAGCCAAGTCCCCATGGAGCTGGGACACGTCCCCAAGGTCCGGAGCCACCTCCTCAAGTGGTTGGGACACGTCCCCAAGGTCCAGAGCCAAGTCCTCATGGAGGTGGGACACATCCCCAAGGAACGGAGATGTCACCTCAAGGACCAGGGACACGTCCCCATGGAGCTGGGACACGTCCCCAAGGTCCAGAGCCACATCCCCATGGAGATGGGACATGTCCCCAAGGTTCGGAGATGTCACCTCAAGGACCAGAGCCAAGACCCCGTGGAGGTGGGACACATCCCCAAGAGCCAGAGCCACGTCCCCAAGGACCAGAGCCACGTCCCCATGGAGGTGGGACACGTCCCCATGGATCTGGGACACGTCCCCATGGAGGTGGGACACGTCCCCACGGAGGTGGGAGACGTCCCCACGGACGTCCCCTGCACCGGGGGTGGCTGAGGAGCTCGGGCGAGAGCCGGAGCTCGGCGGCGTCACCCGGCTCCCACCTCGGGGACGTTGGGGACATCGGGAGCCAGGAGGTGGCCGGGGACGTCGAGGACAGCGGGAGCCGCGGTACGGGGGCGGGGGAGGGGCGTGAGGGGCGGTGGGGACACCGAGGGGACCCTGTCCCTCCCCTTGTCCCTCACCCTGTCCCCTCGCCAGGTTGGGGACACTCGGAGGAAGGGCAGGAGGTGGCGTAGCGCCGGGGGACGGCCTGTCCCTGTGTCACTGTCACCGTGTCCCCGTCTCTATGTCCCCATCCTGTCCCCGTGTCCCCATCATGTCCCCGTGTCCCCATCCCATGTCCTTGTCCCCGTGTCCCCATCCTGTCCCCGTGTCCCCATCCCATGTCCCCATCCTGTCCCTGTGTCCCCATCCTGTCCCCATGTCCTTGTCCCCATCCCCCTGTCCCCATCCTGTCCCCGTGTCCCCATCCTGTCCCCATGTCCCCATCCCACGTCCTTGTCCCCGTGTCCCCATCCTGTCCCCGTGTCCCCATCCTGTCCCCATGTCCCCATCCCACGTCCTTGTCCCCGTCCCCATGTCCCCATCCCATGTCCCCATCCTGTCCCTGTGACCCCATCCTGTCCCCATGTCCTTGTCCCCATCCCCCTGTCCCCATCCTGTCCCCGTGTCCCCATCCCCGTGTCCCCGTCCCCATGTCCCCATCCCATGTCCTCGTCCCCATCCCCGTGTCCCCATCCTGTCCCTGTGTCCCCGTCCCCATCCCCATGTCCCCATCCCATGTCCCCGTCCCCGTGTTCCCATCCTGTCCCTGTGTCCCTGTCCCCATCCCATGTCCTCGTCCCCATCCGCTTGTCCCCATCCTGTCCCCGTGTCCCCGTCCCCATCCCCATGTCCCCATCCCATGTCCTCGTCCCCATCCCCGTGTCCCCATCCTGTCCCTGTGTCCCCGTCCCCATCCCCATGTCCCCATCCCATGTCCTCGTCCCCATCCCAATGTCCCTATCCTGTCCCCATCCCGTGTCCCCACCCCGTCCCCACGTCCCTGTCCCCATCCCATCCCCGTGTCCCCATCCCCGTGTCCCCACCTCAAGTCCCCACCCCATCCCCACGTCCCTGTCCCCACCCTGTGTCCCCATTAAAGATGGAAGCAGCATCGTCCCCACGTCCCTGGGCTGGCCTTGGGGACAAGGAGGGGACACCCCACGGGTCCCCACATGACGGGTCCCTCTCCCCACCCCCACCCCGTGGCACGAGGGCGCCAGGTCTCAGCCTCCCCCCACCCCACGGTGACACCAAGAGTGGGGACAGAGGAGTCTTTAATTGGGGACATCTGTGGGTCCAGGACGCTGGTGGCTCTCCTTGGGGACATCCATGGGGTCTATGGGTACAGGATGGCGGTGGCTCTTCTTGGGGACATCTGTGGGTCCCATGGGTCCAGGGTGACGGTGGCTCTTCTTGAGGACATCCATGGGGTCACCAAGGATGGGACAATGGTTGCTCTTCTTGGGGACATCCATGGGGTCACCAGGGATGGGACAATGGTGGCTCTTCTTGGGGACATCCATGGGGTCTATGGGTACAGGCTGATGGTGGCTCTTCTTGGGGACATCCATGGGGTCACCAGGGATGGGACAATGGTTGCTGTTCTTGGGGACATCCATGGGGTCTATGGGTACAGGACGGCGGTGGCTCTTCTTAGGGATATCTATGGGGTCTATGGGTCCTCCAGAAAGATGGTGGCTCTTCTTGGGAACGTCTATGGGGTCTATGGGTCCAGGGTGATGGTGGCTCTTCTTGGGGACGTCTGTGGAATCTATGGGTCCAGGGTGGTGGTGGCTCTTCTCAGGGACATCTATGGTGTCTATGGGTCCAGGACGATGGTGGCTCTTCTCAGGGACATCTATGGGTCCAGGACGATGGTGGCTCTTCTTGGAGCCATCTATGGTGTCTATGGGTCCAGGGTGATGGTGGCTCTTCTCAGGGACATCCACAGGGTCTATGGGTCCGGGACGATGGTGGCTCTTCTTGGGGACATCCATGGGGTCACCAGGGATGGGACAATGGTTGCTGTTCTTGGGGACATCCATGGGGTCTATGGGTACAGGACGGCGGTGGCTCTTCTTAGGGATATCTATGGGGTCTATGGGTCCTCCAGAAAGATGGTGGCTCTTCT
Source organism: Opisthocomus hoazin (assembly GCF_030867145.1). Taxonomy (NCBI): domain Eukaryota; kingdom Metazoa; phylum Chordata; class Aves; order Opisthocomiformes; family Opisthocomidae; genus Opisthocomus; species Opisthocomus hoazin. The sequence continues at coordinate 25,643 of NW_027448906.1, forward strand.
TGGGAACGTCTATGGGGTCTATGGGTCCAGGGTGATGGTGGCTCTTCTTGGGGACGTCTGTGGAATCTATGGGTCCAGGGTGGTGGTGGCTCTTCTCAGGGACATCTATGGTGTCTATGGGTCCAGGACGATGGTGGCTCTTCTCAGGGACATCTATGGGTCCAGGACGATGGTGGCTCTTCTTGGAGCCATCTATGGTGTCTATGGGTCCAGGGTGATGGTGGCTCTTCTCAGGGACATCCACAGGGTCTATGGGTCCGGGACGATGGTGGCTCTTCTTGGGGACATCCATGGGGTCTATGGGTCCAGGGTGATGGTGGCTCTTCTTGGGGACGTCTGTGGAATCTATGGGTCCAGGGTGGTGGTGGCTCTTCTCAGGGACATCTATGGTGTCTATGGGTCCAGGACGATGGTGGCTCTTCTCAGGGACATCTATGGGTCCAGGACGATGGTGGCTCTTCTTGGAGCCATCTATGGTGTCTATGGGTCCAGGGTGATGGTGGCTCTTCTCAGGGACATCCACAGGGTCTATGGGTCCGGGACGATGGTGGCTCTTCTTGGGGACATCCATGGGGTCTATGGGTCCAGGGTGATGGTGGCTCTTCTTGGAACCATCTATGGTGTCTATGGGTCCAGGGTGGTGGTGGCTCTTCTCAGGGACATCTATGGTGTCTATGGGTCCGGGATGATGGTGGCTCTTCTTGGGGCCATCTATGGGGTCTATGGGTCCAGGGTGATGGTGGCTCTTCTTGGGGACGTCTATGGGATCTATGGGTCCAGGGTGATGGTGGCTCTTTTCCCGGACATCCATGGGGCCAAGGTGGGGCCCGGGGCGGTGGTGGCTCTGTGGGGCCAGTGACCACCCCCCCAGCCCGGGTCAGCGGCTGCCCCTCGCCCCCTCTTCCGGGGGGGGCTTCTCCCCGCCCCCACTCCCGTCCCCGTCCCACTCGGGCAGGGGGGGCCACGGGGCCACGGGGATCTCAGGCATGGGGGGGTCGGGGTCGTCAGGCCGAGGGGGGTCCTGGGGGTCGGGGGGCGTGGCCGGGGGGGGGGGCTGGGGCTGGGGAGGGTTGGGGGGGGCTGTGGGGCGGCGATCGGTCATGCTGGGGGGCGGAGGGGGGGGTCAGGGGGGTGCTCGGGGGGACCCAGGCGTCCTGGGCCGCTCCCTGCACCCCAGTGCCCCCCAGTGCCCTCCCAGTGCCCTCCCAGTGACCCCCCAGCATCACCCAGTGCCCCCCAGTAACCCTCCAGCTTCACCCAGTGCCCCCCAGTGCCTCCCAGTGACCCCAGACAAGGGGACCCAAGTGTCTGGGGCCACTCCCTGCCGCCCAGCTTCACCCAGTGCCCCCCAGTGACCCCCCAGCTTCACCCAGAGTCACCCAGTGCCCCCCTAGTGCCCCCCAGTGCCCCCCCAGCATCACCCAGTGCCACCCAGTGACCCCCCAGCATCACCCAGTGCCCCCCAGTAACTCCCCAGCTTCACCCGGTGCCTCCCAGTGACCCCCCCAGCCTCACCCAGAGCCTCCCAGTGCCCCCCAGATATGGGGACCCAGATGTTTGGGTCCAGTCCCTGCCCCCCAGTGCCTCCCAGTAACCCCCAGTAACTCCCAGTGACAACAGACAAGGGGACCCAAGTGTCTGGGGCCACTCCCTGCCCCCCAGCTTCACCCAGTGCCCCCCCCCGAGTCACCCAGTGACCCCCAGTAACCCTCCAGCTTCACCCAGTATCCCCCAGTAACCCCCCAGTGTCACCCAGTGCCCCCCAGTGACCCCCTAGTGTCACCTCGTGCCCCCCCAGAGTCACCCAGTGCCCCCAGTAACCCCCCAGTGTAACCCAGTGCCCCCCAGTGACCCCTCAGAGTCACCCAGTGCCCCCCCAGTGTCACCCAGTGCCCCCCAGTGCCCCCCCAGCTCCACCCAGTGCCCCCAGACCTGGAGACCCAGGCATCCGGCCGGGCCCTACCTGGCGGCAGCGGCGGCACTGGGAGCACTGGGAGCACTGGGAGGGGCCCCCCCGACTCTTATGGGCACCCCGAGGCGGGGTGGGGCCCCCCGGGGCGGGGGCGGGGCCCCGGAAGGTCACGGGGGGGACGCGGCGGCTCCCCATGACTCAGGGCTCCCAGCACGCGCCGGCGGGCACCCAGGCGTGGGGCCCCCGCCCTATGGCCCCTGTGACCCCTATGGCCCCTATGGCCCCTATGGACCTGGTCCCTATGGCCCCTATAGCCCTTATAGCCCCTATAGCCCCTATAGCCCCTATAGCCCAGCCCCTAGGGCCCCTATAGACCTGGCCCCTATGGCCCCTGTGACCCCTATGGCCCCTATGGCCCCTATGGACCTGGCCCCTATGGCCCCTATAGCCCTTATAGCCCCTATAGCCCCTATAGCCCAGCCACTATGACCTCTATGGCCCCTATACACCCAGCCCCTATAGCCCCTATGGCCCGGACCCTATGGCCCCTATAGCCCCTATAGTCCTGGCCTTTATGACCCCTATAGCCCCTATAGACCTGGCCCCTATGACCCCTATGGCCCCTATAGTCCTGGCCCCTATGGACCCTATGTCCCCTATACACCCAGTTCCTATAGCCCCTATAGCCCCTATAACCCCTATAGCCCCTATAGCCCAGCCCCTATGACCCCTATGGCCCCTATAGCCTCTATGGTCTCTATGGCCCCTATACACCCAGCCCCTATAGCCCCTATAGCCTAGACCCTATGGCCCCTATAGCCCTGGCCCTTATGGCCCCTATAGCCCGGCCCCTATGGCACCTATAGTCCCTATAGCCCCTATAGCCCGGCCTCTATGGCCCCTATAGCCCCTATAGACCTGGACCCTATGGCCTCTATGGACCCTATAGATCTGGCTCCTACGACCCCTATGACCCCTATGGCCCCTGTGGACCCTATAGCCCCTATAGCCCAGCCCCTATGGACCCTATGGCCCCTATAGACCTGGCCCCTATGGACCCTATAGACCCTATACACCCAGCCGTTATAGTCCCTATAGCCCCTGTAGCCCCTATAGCCTGGCCCCTATAGCCCCTATAGCGCGGCCACTGTAGCCTTTATGGCCCTTGTAGCCCTCAGAGCCCCTATAGACCTGGCCCCTGTAGCCCCTATAGCCCCTATACACCCAGTCCCTATAGCCCCTATAGCCCCTATACAGCTGGCTGCTATAGCTCCTATAGCCCCTACACACCTGGTCCCCTATAGCCCAGTCCCTATAGCTCCTATAGCCCCTATACACCGAGCCTCTATAGCCCCTATAGCCCCTATAACTCAGCCCCTATAGCGTCACCCTATAGCCCAGCCCCTGCAGCCTGATCCCTGTAGCCTCGCCCTGTAGCCCAGCCCCTATGGCCCCTATAGATGTGGCCCCCATAAGTCAGCCCCTATAGCCTTGCCTTATAGCCCAGCCCCTATGGCCTCACACTATAGCCCAGCCCCTATAGCCCAGCCCCTATAGCCCAGCCCCCATACACCTGGACCCTATAGCCAGTTCCCTATAGCCCAGCCCCTATAGCCCCTATAACCCAGCCCCTATAGACTCGCCCTATTGCCCAGCCCCTATGGCCTCACCCTATAGCCCAGCCCCTATAGCCCAGCCCCTATACACCTGGTGCCTATAGCCAGTTCCCTATAGCCCAGCCCCTATAGCCTGGCCCCTATAGCCCCTATAGCCTCGTCCTATAGCCCAGCCCCTATAGCCCAGCCCCTATAGCCTCGTCCTATAGCCCAGCCCCTATAGCCTGGCCCCTATAGCCTCGTCCTATAGCCCAGCCCCTATAGCCTTGCCCTATAGCCCAGCCCCTATAGCCCAGCCCCTATAGCCTCGTCCTATAGCCCAGCCCCTATAGCCTTGCCCTATAGCCCAGCCCCTATAGCCCAGCCCCTATAGCCTCGTCCTATAGCCCAGCCCCTATAGCCTTGCCCTATAGCCCAGCCCCTATAGCCCAGCCCCTATAGCCTCGTCCTATAGCCCAGCCCCTATAGCCCCTATAGCCCGGCCCCTATAGCCCGCCCCAAGCATCCATCAGGGTCACGGCCTGGGGCTGCAGCATTTATTGAGCTGGAAGGGGAGGGGGCACACCGCGGGGGGGGGGGGGAGGGGAAGGGGACCCCCCCAAAAAGGGGACCCAGGGGTCAGGACCCCCATGACCCCCCCAAAAAGGGGACCCAGGGGTCAGGACCCCCCCCAAAAAAGGGGTCCCAGGGGTCAGGACCCCTAAGGCTGGGCGCGGGGGGGCAGGTCGGGGGGCTGGGGGGCGGCGGGGGGGGGCAGGGGGGGGGCCAGCAGCTCCCGCAGCTCGGGGACGAGCTCCAGGAGGGTCTCGGGGCCGGGGGGGTCGCGGCGGCGGGGCTGGGGGCTCTGCAGGGCCGAAGCCAGGCGCTCCAGGGCTGCCAGCACGCGGCCTTCGGCCTCCTCCTCCTCCTCCTCCTCCTCGGCCATGGCGACCGTGGGGGGGGCGGTGGGGGGGACAGTGAGGGGGGCGGTGGGGGGGACGGTGGGGGGGCCGGTGTTGGGGGCAGGGACGGCGGTGGTCGCGGCGATGGGGACGGTGACGCTGCGGGCGGTGGCACCTGAGGAAGACGAGGGGTCAGCGATGGGGGCAGGGGACCCCCCCCCCCTCCCCATAGCAAAGAGGGGACCCAGGGGTCCAGGGAGCCCCCCCCACCCATAGGAACGAGGGGACCCAGGGGTCCGGGACCCCCCCCATAGGAAAAAGGAGACCCAGGGGTCCAGGACCCCCCACCCATAGGACCAAGGGGACCCAGGCATCTGGGACCCCCCCCCATAGGAAAAAGGGGACTCCAGAATCGGGACCCCCCCACCTATAGGACAGGGGAGACCCAGGGGTCCAAGACCCCCCCCACCCATAGGAACAAGGGGACCCAGGGGTCCGGGACCCCCCCATAGGAAAAAGAGGACCCCAGAATCTGGGACCCCCCCCCACCCATAGGAACGAGGGGAATCAGGCATCCGGGACCCCCCCATAGTGAAGAGGGGACCCAGGGGTCCAGGACCCCCCTCACCTATAGGAACGAGGACACCCAGGGGTCCGGGACCCTCCCATAGGAAAAAGGGGACCACAGAATCCGGGACCCCCCCACCTATAGGAACGAGGGCACCCAGGGGTCCGGGACCCCCCCATAGTGAAGAGGAGACCCAGGTGTCCGGGATCCCCCCCATAGGAAAAAGGGGACTCCAGAATCGGGACCCCCCCACACCTATAGGTCAGGGGAGACCCAGGGGTCCAGGACCCCCCACCCATAGGACCGAGGGGACCCAGGCATCTGGGACCCCCCCCCATAGGAAAAAGGGGACCCAGGGGTCCAGGACCCCCCACCCATAGGAAAAAGGGGACCCCAGAATCCGGGACCCTCATTTCTCCCATCCCCCCCCCCCCCCCATAGCATCTGGGTCCCCCCCCTTCCCCCCCCCCCCAAAATCAGGGAGGGGACCCAGGCGCCCGGACACCTACCGGGCGGGAGGGGGCCGAGCAGGCCGAGCAGGCAGAGCAGGACCCCGAGGGTCCCGAGGGCACCCATGGGTGCTGGTCGGGACGGACTGGGAGCACTGGGAGCACTGGGAACACTGGTTTTAAGGTCGGGCGGGTGGGGATCCTCCCAGCCTGGGTGTCGGGACCCAGCCCGGGTGCGGCCGCCCACGTCGGGTGGGGACCCAGGAATGCGGGCGCCGGAGCTGCCCCCACCCCCCGCCCTCACGTGGGACCCCGGCGTCCGGGGGCTGGAACCGCTCCCAGACCCCCCCGGGGCCGGACTGGGCTCTACTGGGCTCATACTGGTTGCTACGGGGTCATACTGGGAGCTTTAGGGTTCGTACGGGTCCAGATGGGGCCATACTGGTCTCTACAGGGCTCATACTGGTTCCTATGGGACCATACTGGTCTCTTCGGGGTTTGTGCTGGTCCATTTGGGGCCATACTGGTCTCTTTAGGGTTCATACTGGTGCCTTTAGAGTTCATACTGGTCACTTTTAGGCTCGTAACGGTCCAGATGGGGCCATACTGGTATCTACAGGGCTCGTACTGGTTCCTACAGGGCCATACTGGTCTCTTCAAGGTTCGTACTGGTCAGTTTAGGGCCATACTGGTCCCTTTAGGGTTCATACTGGACCATTTAGGGCTCATACTGGTTTCCTTGGGACCATACTGGTCTCTTTAGGGCTCCTACTGGTCCATTTTGGACCATACTGGTCTCTCTAGGGTTCATACTGGCCCGTTTAGGGCTCATACTGGTCTCTTTGGGACCATACTGGTCACTTTCGGGCTCGTACTGGTCCAGATGGGGCCATACTGGTCCCTATGGGGCTCATACTGGTTCCTATGGGACCATACTGGTCTCTTCAGGGCTCCTACTGGTCCATTTGGAGTCGTACTGGTCAGATTACAGTTCATACCGGTCCATTTAGGGCTCATACTGGTTTCCTCGGGACAATACTGGTCTCTTTAGGGCTCCTACTGGTCCATTTTGGGCCATACTGGTCTCTTCAGGGTTTGTACTGGTCAGTTTAGGGCCATACTGGTCTCTTTAGGGCTCATACTGGTCTCTTTGGGACCATACTGGTCACTTCCAGGCTCGTACTGGTCCAGATGGGGCCATACTGGTCTCTACAGGGCTCATACTGGTTCCTATGGGACCATACTGGTCTCTTCAGGGTTCCTACTGGTCTGTTTAGGGCCATACTGGTCTCTTTAGGGTTCATACTGGTCCTTTTGGGGCTCGTACTGGTCTCTTTGGGACCACAATGGTCTCTTCAGGGTTCATACTGGTCCATATGGGGCCATACTGGTTTCTTTAGGGTTCATACTGGTCTCTTTGGGTCATACTGGTCACTTTAGGGCTCGTACTGGTCTATATGGGCCTATACTGGTCCCTACAGGGCTTGTAGATGTCCCCATCCTCCACGTCCCCAGTGTCCCCAACCCATCCCAGATGTCCCCAACGCATGGATGTCCCCATGTCCCCATCCTTCTTGGTGTCCACATCATGTCCCCATGTCCTCATCCCGTGGATGTCCCCTGTGTCCCCATGTCCCCATCCCTGTCCTTGGTGTCCCCATCCCATCCCAGATGTCCCCAACCCACGGATGTCCCCATCCCCAGTGTCCCAAACCCATCCCAGATGTCCCCAACCCATGGACGTCCCCATCTGTGATGTCCCCATCCCTGGATGTCCCCATGTCCCCATCCCTGTCCTTGGTGTCCCCATCCCAGATGTCCCCCAACCCATGGATGTCCCCCACGTCCCCGTGTCCCCATCCCGTGGACGTCCCCCATGTCCCGATGTCCTCACGTCCCCATCCCTGTCCTTGGTGTCCCCAACCCATCCCAGATGTCCCCAACCCATGGATGTCCCCATCCCCAGTGTCCCAAACCCATCCCAGATGCCCCCAACCCATGGACGTCCCCATCCCCAGTGTCCCCAACCCATCCCAGATGTCCCCAACCCATGGACGTCCCCATCTGTGATGTCCCCATCCTGTGGATGTCCCCCGTGTCCCAAAGTCCCCATCCCCAGTGTCCCCCAACCCACCCCAGATGTCCCCATCCCTGACGTCCCCATCCCGTGGATGTCCCCGTGTCCCCATGGGCGTCCCCGATGTCCCCATCCCGCGTGTCCCCCGTCCCCGAGCGTGGGCAGGGACCGGTCCCACCGGCTCCGTGACACGTGTGGAGACGCCGGGACACGCGTGGGCGTGGGGCCACACGTGGGGCAGGGACCAGGCGGTGCCACCACCCAACGACTTTATTGGGACATCAGAGCCCTCCCCTCCCCCACCCACCACCCCCTCCCCCCCCAGGGACACAGGCATCCGGGCCCCTCCCCCTCTATTTGTCACAGTCCCCACAGCTGGACTGGGATTGGTCGGATCCCGCCGCGGATCCGCCGCCGGATCCCGTCCCGGAGCTGTAGGTCCCGGAGCCGGATCCCAATCCGGAGCCGGATCCCGCGGCGGGACCGCGGCGCACGGGGATGTAGCCCCCGATCCGGGCGGGATCCCGCAGCCCCGGGATGAAGGGGATCCCGGGATTCTTGTAGCCGGGGCGCTGGATGCCCCCGGAGGATCCCGATCCCCCATAGGATCCCGATCCACCCCCATAGGATCCCGATCCCCCGTAAGATCCCGATCCACCCCCATAGGATCCCGATCCCCCGTAGGATCCCGATCCACCCCCAGAGGATCCCGAACCCCCGTAGGATCCCGATCCATCCCCATATGATCCCAATCCTCCATAGGATCCTGGTCTTCCGTGGGATCCCGATCCACCCCCAGAGGATCCCGATCCCCCATAAGATCCCGATCCACCCCCAGAGGATCCCGATCCCCCGTAGGATCCCCGATCCACCCCCATAGGATCCCGATCCACCCCCATAGGATCCCAGTCCTCCATAGGATCCCGATCCACCCCCAGAGGATCCCGGTCTGCCATAAGATCCCGATCCGCTCCCCTGGGATCCCGACCCCCCATAGGATCCTGATCCATCCCCGTATGATCCCAATCCTCCATAGGATCCCGGTCTTCCGTGGGATCCCGATCCACCCCCAGAGGATCCCGGTCTGCCATAGGATCCTGATCCTCCTCCCTGTGATCCCGATCCTCCATAGGATCCCAATCCCCCATAGGATCCAGATCCCCCAGAGGATCCCAGTCCACCCCCAGAGGATCCCGGTCTGCCATAGGATCCCGATCCACCCCCCTGGGATCCCGATCCCCCATAGGATCCCGATCCACCCCCAGAGGATCCCGGTCTGCCATAGGATCCTGATCCACCTCCCTGTGATCCCGATCCTCCATAGGATCCCAATCCCCCATAGGATCCTGATCCCCCAGAGGATCCCGATCCACCCCCAGAGGATCCCGGTCTGCCATAGGATCCCGATCCACCCCCCTGGGATCCCGATCCTCCATAGGATCCCGATCCATCCCCATATGATCCCAATCCTCCATAGGATCCTGGTCTTCCATGGGATCCCGATCCACCCCCAGACGATCCCGGTCTGCCATAGGATCCCGATCCACCCCCCTGGGATCCCAATCCCCCATGGGATCCCGATCCACCCCCAGAGGATCCCGAACCCCCGTAGGATCCCGATCCACCCCCAGAGGATCCCAGTCCTCCATAGGATCCCGATCCACCCCCAGAGGATCCCGGTCTGCCATAGGATCCCGATCCACCCCCCTGGGATCCCGATCCTCCATAGGATCCTGATCCATCCCCATATGATCCCAATCCTCCATAGGATCCTGGTCTTCCATGGGATCCCGATCCACCCCCAGAGGATCCCGGTCTGCCATAGGATCCCGATCCACCCCCCTGGGATCCA